>NC_081362.1:90036021-90038521 GCF_030684315.1 Stegostoma tigrinum | reverse complement strand
GTGCGTGTGCATTTCTGTCTGTGCGTGTGCATTTCTGTGTGTGCGTGTGCATTTCTGTGTGTGCGTGTGCATTTCTGTGTGTGCGTGTATTTCTGTGCGTGTGTATTTCTGTGTGCGCGTGTATTTCTGTGTGTGCGCGTGTATTTCTGTGCGTGCGCGTGTATTTCTGTGCGTGTGTATTTCTGTGCATGTGCGTGTATTTCTGTGTGTGTGTATGTGCGTGCGTGTGTATTTCTGTGCGTGCGTGTGTATTTCTGTGCGTGCGTGTGTATTTCTGTGCGTGCGTGTGTATTTCTGCGCGTGCGTGTGTATTTCTGCGCGTGCATGTGTATTTCTGCGCGTGCGTGTGTATTTCTGCGCGCGTGTGTATTTCTGCGCGCGTGTGTATTTCTGCGCGCGTGTGTGTATATGTGTGCGTGTGTATTTGTGTGCGCGTGTATTTTTGTGTATGTGTGTGCGTGTGTATTTCTGTGTGCGTGTGTATTTTTGTGTGTGCGTGTGTATTTTTGTGTGTGCGTGTGTATTTCTGTGTGCGTGTGTATTTTTGTGTGTGCGTGTGTATTTTTGTGTGTGCGTGTGCATTTCTGTGTGTGCGTGTGTATTTCTGTGTGTGCGTGTGTATTTCTGTGTGTGCGTGTGTATTTCTGTGCGTGTGTATTTCTGTGTGTGCGTGTGTATTTCTGTGTGTGTGTGTGTATTTCTGTGCGTGTGTATTTCTGTGCGTGCGCGTGTATTTCTGTGCGTGCGCGTGTATTTCTGTGCGTGTGTGTGTATTTCTGTGCGTGCGTATTTCTGTGTGTGTGTGCCTGTGCGTGTATATGTCTGTGCGTGTGTATTTCTGTGTGTGTGTGTGTGTGTGTGTATGTCTGTGCGTCTGTGTGTCTGTGCGTCTGTATTTCTGTGCGTGTGTATGTCTGTGCGTGCGTGTGTATTTGTGTGCGTGTGTATTTGTGTGCGTGTGTATGTGTGTGCGCGTGTGTATGTGTGTGCGCGTGTGTATGTGTGTGCGCGTGTGTATGTGTGTGCGCGTGTGTATGTGTGTGCGCGTGTATTTGTGTGTGCGCGTGTATTTGTGTGTGCGCGTGTATTTCTGTGCGCGTGTATTTCTGTGCGCGTGTATTTCTGTGCGTGTGTATTTCTGTGCGTGTGCGCGTGTGCGCGTGTGTATTTGTGTGTGTGCGTGTGTATTTCTGTGTGTGTGTGTCTGTGCGTGTGTATTTCTGTGTGTGCGTGTGTATTTCTGTGTGTGTGTGTGTATTTCTGTGTGTGTGTGTATTTCTGTGTGTGTGTGTATTTCTGTGTGTGAGTGTGTATTTCTGTGTGTGCGTGTGTATTTCTGTGTGTGTGTACGTCTGTGCGTGTGTATTTCTGTGTACGTCTGTGCGTGTGTGTGTCTGTGCGTGTGTGTGTCTGTGCGTGTGTATGTCTGTGCGTGTGTGTGCGTGTGTCTGTGTGTGTCTGTGTGTGTGCGTGTGTATGCCTGTGTGTGCGTGTGTATGCCTGTGTGTGCGTGTGTATTTCTGTGTGTGAGTGTGTATTTCTGTGTGTGCGTGTGTATTTCTGTGTGTGTGTACGTCTGTGCGTGTGTATTTCTGTGTATGTCTGTGCGTGTGTGTGTCTGTGCGTGTGTGTGTCTGTGCGTGTGTATGTCTGTGCGTGTGTGTGCGTGTGTCTGTGTGTGTCTGTGTGTGTGCGTGTGTATTTTTGTGTGTGCGTGTGTATTTTTGTGTGTGCGTGTGTATTTCTGTGTGCGTGTGTATTTTTGTGTGTGCGTGTGTATTTTTGTGTGTGCGTGTGTATTTTTGTGTGTGCGTGTGCATTTCTGTGTGTGCGTGTGCATTTCTGTGTGTGTGTGTGCATTTCTGTGTGTGTGTGTGCATTTCTGTGTGTGTGTGTGTATTTCTGTGTGTGTGTATTTCTGTGTGTGTGTATTTCTGTGTGTGTGTATTTCTGTGTGTGTGTATTTCTGTGTGTGTGTATTTCTGTGTGTGTGTATTTCTGTGTGTGTGTGTGTGTATTTCTGTGTGTGTGTGTGTGTATTTCTGTGTGTGTGTGTGTGTATTTCTGTGTGTGTGTGTGTGTGTGTGTGTATTTCTGTGTGTGTGTGTGTGTGTGTGTGTATTTCTGTGTGTGTGTGTGTGTATTTCTGTGTGTGTGTGTGTGTATTTCTGTGTGTGTGTGTGTATTTCTGTGTGTGTGTGTGTATTTCTGTGTGTGTGTGTGTGTGTGTATTTCTGTGTGTGTGTGTGTATTTCTGTGTGTGTGTGTGTGTATTTCTGTGTGTGTGTGTGTGTATTTCTGTGTGTGTGTGTGTATTTCTGTGTGTGTGTGTGTGTGTATTTCTGTGTGTGTGTGTGTGTGTATTTCTGTGTGTGTGTGTGTGTGTGTATTTCTGTGTGTGTGTGTGTGTGTGTGTATTTCTGTGTGTGTGTGTGTGTGTATTTCTGTGTGTGTGTGTGTGTGTATTTCTGTGTGTGTGTGTGTGTGTATTTCTGTGTGT
>NC_081362.1:86011021-86151021 GCF_030684315.1 Stegostoma tigrinum | reverse complement strand
AGAGGCACAGCCTCTATAAAGTAGTAACAGTTTTAAGCAATAGCTGGACCACTTGTCTTCCAAATGAGCAGCTTGGCTTCATTTGCGAAAAAAAACCCCTTAATTGTCTGGATTTATAAGGCCCTTTCAGCAGAGCCTCATCGACAGTCTCTCAGAGTTCCTGACCTTCTGGCTATAATTACAGAGCTGCTCACACCCACATCATCATGGCCATCACCACGCCTTCATTTTATTCTGATTCCCCCGCCGTATATTGGTTGTCGAGATTCAGTGCCCATCCCTCCTATTTTGCCTGATAACACTTCGAATCATGGCAAGCAGGGAATAGTTTGACACAACCCAGTGGCCTGCTGGGAAGGTACAAAATAGGAGCAGAAATTGTCCAGGCATCCTCTTGAGCCTGGCCTGCTATTCAGTCGGAATTCAGTTTTGGTCCCCGTTATCTAAGGAAAGATGTACTGACGTCGTAGGCAGTCCAGAGAAGATTTCCTGGGCTGATACCAGGTATGGAAGGACTGTCTAGGGAAGGGAGGTTGCATTCGTTGAAATTTAAAGGACAAAAGGAAGGCAACTTTATTAAAGTTTGCAAGGACTGGGCAGGTTAGTTGTGGAGAGGTTATATAGTCATAGTCATAGTCATCGAGATATACAACATGGAAACACATCCTTTGGCCTAACTTGTCCATAATATCAGATACCCTATCCATTCTCCCTGTGTCTGCATGGGTCTCCTCCCACAATACAATGATGTGCGGGCTCGGGTGGATTGGCCATGTTATATTGCCTGTAGTGTTCAGGGATGTGTAGAGTAGGTGGGTTATAGGTGAATGGGTCTGGGTGGGATGCCCTGAGGTTCGGTGCGGACTTGTTGGGCCGAAGGGCCTGTTTCCACACTGTAGGGATGCTATTCTATTCTGTTCTGTTCTAAGTTAATCTAGTCCCATTTTCCGGTATTTGGCCCACATCCCTCTAAACTCTTTGTATTCATGTATCCATTTTAATTGTAACTGTACCAGCCTCTACCACCTCCTCTGGCAGCTCGTTCCATGCACTCACCACCCTCTGCGTGAAAAAGTTGCCCTTCAGATCCCTTTTAAATCTTTTCCCTGTCACCTAAAGCCTGTGCCTTCTAGTTTGGCTCCCATACCCTGGGGAAAATACCTTTGCTATTCACCCTTTTGATGCCCTGCATGATTTTATAAACCTCTATAAGTTCACCCCTCAGCCTCCAATGATCCGAAGAAAATAGCCCCAGACTATTCAGCCTCTCCTTGTTCAAAACCTCCAACCCTGGCAACATCCTTGTAAATCTCTTCTGAACCCTTTCAAGTTTCATAACATCTTTCCTATAGCAGGGAGACCAGAATTGAACACAGTATTTGGAAAGTGACCCAACCAATATCCTGTATAGCCTTCCCCACTCCTGTACTCAATGCACTGACCAATAAAGGCAAGCGTACCATGATGAAGGGTCTAGGCCAGAAACGTCAGCTTTTGTGCTCCTGAGATGCTGCTTGGCCTGCTGTGTTCATGCAGCTCCACACTTTGTTAACATCCTTGTTAATCTTTTCTGAGCCCTTTCAAGTTTAACAACATCTTTCCTATAGCAGAGAGATCAGAATTATACGCAGCATTCCAAAACTGGCCTCGCCAATGTACTGTACAGTCACAACATGCCCTCCCAACTCCCATTTGCAATGCACTGGCCAATAAAGGCAAGCACAGCAAACGCCTTCTTCACTATCCTGCCTTCCTGTGACTCCACCTTCGAGGAACAATGGACTTGTGCTCCAAGGCCTCTTTGTTCATCAAACAGTCCCCAGGACCTGACCATTATGTGTATAAGTCCTGCTCATTTTACCAAAACACAATACCTCACTTTTATCGAAGTTAAACTCCATCTGCCACTCTTTGGTCCATTGGCCCACCTGATGAAGGTCCTGTTGTACTCTGAGTTAACCTTCTTCGCTGTCCATTACACCACTAATTTTGGTGTCATCTGCACACTTACTGACCATTACATCCGATGTTCACATCCAAATCATTTATATAAATGATAGAAAGCGATGTGTACCCTTGTGGGAGAGTCTTGGTTCAGAGGCAAAATCTCAGAAAGAGATGAGGAGGAATTTCATGCTTGAGAGAATTGAGAATCTGTGAAATTTGTTACCACAGGGGTCCGTCAAGGCTGGGTTGTTAAGTATCTTCAAGGGAGAGATAGACAGTCTTTTTTTAATCAATAAGGGAATTGGGTTGTGGAAAAATGATAGATTATCAGATTAGCCATGACCTTTTTGAATGGTGGAGCAGAGTCAATGGGCTGAATGGCCTACCTCTGCTTCTATATCAGTGTGATCATGGCATCTTATAGGTAATCAATAACTGTGCTTCCAGCACTCAAGAGGTAGATGTTGAAGGGGTATTTCCCGTCGTGAGCAAGTCCCGAAAAAGGGGACATGGTTAAAATTAGAGGTCTCCTATTTGAGAGGGCACGAAAGAATTTGTATCTCTCGGAGGTTGGTTTGTCTGTGGAATTCTGTTGCCCACAGAGAACGGTGGAGTCAATGCAAAGAATTAGGGAATCTGGAAATCTGAAATAAAAATGAGAGTGCTGGAGAAACTCACCAGGTCTGACGGCACCTGTTGAGAGAAAAACAGCGTTAATGTTTCGAGTCCAGTGACCTTCCTTTAGAACAGTGGAGGCTAGGCCTTGGAAACAACCCATGACTGAGCTGGACAGATTTTTGTTTGACAAGAAAGGTCAAGGGTTATATGAAGGAACAGCGGAAAGTGATGTTAAGGGCTGCAATGGATCAGTCATAATATTACCGAACGGTGGAGCAGGTTTGAGGGGCCTAATAGTGTGTTTCTGCTCCTGATTATAGTGCTCTAGTGTTGTGTTCTAAATAGGCCTCAATTTTCAACAGGTATGGTGCCCTCACTCTGTAATGATCCCCATGTAACACCAATAATTGGGAGTGATGCCAGTTGAGCGCTTTACCTAAATGAATGTTCTTTGGTTCGTGGACTCTGCTTGATGGAGTAGACTGAGCTGAAAGCCAGAATAGCTTGTTAGTTGGTCTAACAATGGTTGCCGCTGTTAAAGCCTTTCATAGTACCAGTCCAGCTTTATCAGCGTGACATTTAGGTGGATACCGTGGGGCGACCACTGAGGCTATCTCTGAGGGCCTGACAGGGATTCCGAAATGGAATGAGGGAACAGCTGACGGTGCTGTGTTATTAAGGAAGTGATAATCGGGAAAGAACTGGTTGAATATATGTTTATGTGTATGAACTAGTATGGGAGTGTGTTGAAGTTTTGTGATGTGTGAATTGGAAGAAAGTTCTGACTGGAAAATGATATGCATGACCTCTGGCCCAGCACCTGTGTGGTGTTTGATGCTGAGGGAGCACTGCATTAGCCGAGGTGCTATCCTGAACCGAGGTGCCATCTGCCCTCTCGGGTGAATGGAAATGATGCTATTTTGAAGAATACCACTTTTGAAGCAGAGCAGGGGAGTTCTCCATGTTGCCCTGACCCATATTTTTCCTACAGTTGGCATCACTGTGGCAACTAGTGATGCAGTTGTTAATCATTGCTATTAGGGGAGCTTGCTGTGTATAAAATGGCTGACATGTTACTATGGCGATGGCACTTCACTGCTTCATTAGCTGAGGAGGTGGGGGGGGGGTGCAGTGGGAATTAAGATGGTGGGTAATGCAAGTTCTTTGTTGAACAGTGGAAGCTGTGTGTCGCTCTCTCCATTCATGTAGCGCCTCCTTGTTTTTGTTGGCAGGACCCGGCTTTCTCTGCTCTGATCCACGACAAGCTGCAGGTGCCCAACACCACCCGCAAATCCTGGAATGAACGTGACAACCGGTGTGATATCTGTGCCACCCACCTCAACCAGCTGAAGCAGGAAGCCATCCAGATGGTGCAGACGCTGGAGCAAGCGGCTGCGTTGGAGCAGTATGACCCACTGCCAGGCTCCCCGCCGCCCCTCTCCAACATCCCCTCGCTGGTGGGCTCGCGCAACATCGGCAGCTTGCAGTCCTCTCGAGAATGGGCCTTCGTTCCCGCTGCTTATGCTGCCACTACCACCTATGCCAGTTTCTTGACCAGTAAGCACGGGGGCAAGCCCAATTCGCTGGGAATCGTCGGAGGGGCAGAGAAGAAGAGCGGGTCTCCTGGGCATTCAGTCACTAAGGCTGGCCTGCAGATGCCCACCAGTCCCAGCAATGGCAACATTCTGAGCTCCGTTGCCATCCAGGCCCATCAGTACCTGGAAGGAACATGGTCTGTCTCCAGGACGAACGGTGTGACGCTGTATCCCTACCCGGTAAGTGTTCGTTAGGTGCATGCTGCGCACAGGCATGTTGACACACACATAAGCACACACACACACGTAAATATGCACACACACGTAAATACCACACGCACACACACATAAACACACACACACACGCACACACACACACACACAAACACACACATAAACAAATGCACAGACACATACACAAATACATATTCACACATAAACACAGACACATACACACACACACAGATACACACATACACACACACAGATACACACATACACACACACATAAACACAGACACACACACGTATAAACACAGACACAAACATACACACACATACAGACACGCATACGCATAAACACGCGCGCGCGAACATTCAGATACAAACTGATGTATACAAACATACACACACAGACAAACATATACAGAGATGAACATACAATACCATACACAGACAGATACATTTACAAACACACATAGACGACACGTACACTGATGCACAGACATGCTCACACATACACAAAGTCACACTGGCACATAGACAAAACATACATACAGACATGTGCACACAACTACATGCTGACACACAAATATACAGGCATGCATACACACATGTACACACATAGACACACAAACACACACAGACACGTATGCAGACACACACAAATGCACACAACTACAACACACAAAGACGTATACACACACACAAGTATATACATCCCTCCCCATCCTCACTAAGTGCCTTACATTGTCTCCAGCTGAAGCAATGCTTTGTTTTTAAACTGTTTACAAATGCCTCCAGGCCCTTGCCCCCTTCTCTGTACCTCTAACCCTTTGAGGCTCTACTGTTCCCTGGGACCTCAGCCTAACTCCAATTCTGGTCTCTTGCACATCACTGACTTTGTTGGATTCGCCTTGGATGGCTGTGTCCACAGCTGCATTAGTCTAACAATCTAGGCAACCGCCGCTTGTATCTCCGTTTCTCCACCTCACTTTCCAGTTTTTGTTATGAGGTCATCCTAAACTCTGCTGCCCCATGACTTAACTCACACTCAGTCCCATTCACCCATCACCCTCAGTGCTCGCTGACCCAAGCTTGATTGTTAATTCTCATCTTTGTTTACAGATCCCTTCATGGTCTCACTCATCCTTACCTCTGTAAATTCCTCCAGATTACCAACTCTCTGAGATATCTGCGCAATCCCCTGAATTTTAATTGCTGTCAGCTCTGCCTGCAGCTGCTAGGGTACTGAACTCTGCAGTTACCTCCTTATATCTATGGTTCCCCATTCATCAAACAAGCTCAGTACTTATGCGAATTACTCTGAGCTTTCTTAAGAGAGTTAATAAGCTGCATAGACCCAGGCTTTGAGTGTAGGAGATTTAGGGGGTGCTCTGGCTGAGGGTTTAAGATGATCAGAGTACACAGTGTGACAAATAGAGAGGAACTAATTCCACTGGCGTGGGAAGAGGTAGTGGGGGAATGGGCATTTTGGTGGGGAGCCAGGGGTCGGTGGGGAAGTCAGGGCAGAACAGAGCAGAAACTCAAAATTAAACCCTGGCCCTTCAAGGTTGACAGTAGGAGCATTTCTCCCCACAATGGGCAGTGAAAATCTGGAACTCCCTCCCACAATATGCTGAGGCATCAGTTGAGCCTTATGAACTGAGATTTCAGGGCACTTGTTTGGAAATGGTATTGAGGATTAAGGAGGCCCGACTGAATGAAGTGGAGAGATTGCAGTGATTTATTGGGGAGCTGAATGGCCAGCTCCCTGCCATTTGTTCCACAAGCCTCGGCATTCTCTCTTAGTTCCGGTGTCTGGTGGTTTATCAAGACTATGGCAAGGGTAAGCATTCCCCTCCAGCTTGCTCTGAAGCTGGTTTTGGTCGAGGAGAGGGATCCAGACGGTCACTCTCTTGTTTATGGGATGGCCTCTAGTTATCATCAATGGACGTGCAGGAGGAAGACAAACCATAATCAAAGATCAAATTCTGTGGTGGTAAATCTCTGGAGCTGAAGCGGACACCACACCAGCTTGGTGACCACTCTGTCTGAGGTCCTGTCTGGGAGTCAGTTTTGACCTTTCAAATTTCATTGAGATGCATTGGAAGAAGATTGGAGCTTCATCTATGAGATGAAAACACCCTATGGCTGAATGTTCCAGGGCTCCTTGCTTGCAGATAGTGGTGTTTAGAAGGAATGATTATTGTAAAATTCATTTATTTAGATCTGCAGAATCTTATAGCACTGAAGTGGGCCATTTGTTCCAGTGTTCTCATGCTGGCTCATTGGAAGAGTTTTCTAATTGATTCCACTGTCTCCCTGCTCTCAAGCCCACATTTTATCCATATATTTCCTTTTTCATGTCTATCCATTTCCTTTTTGAAAGTTCCTAATGGGTCTTAGTCCACTGCCCCTTGAAGGCAGTGTTTTATCAATCGTCACAACTTGCTATTTAAGGAATGGGCATCATGGACCATTATTTATCAGGGCCCAGATGTTAATACTATAAGATATAGGAGCCCATTGAGTCTGCTTTATCATTCTCCTGCATTCTCCCCCTGAAATGGTCCCCTTACTAATCAAGAACCTATCTATCTCTGTCTCAAATATATTCAATAACTTGACCTCCACAGCCTTCTGCACCAGTGAGTTTCACACTTTTATCACTCTCTGGGAGAAGAAATTCCACCTCCTAGTCCTTGGATCCTGGTCTTTCTTACACTGAAATCATCTTATCCACATGTAATCCGTCCTGGGGTCTTAAGTATTTTGTAAGTTTCAGTGAGATCCCGCACATCCCACGCCCCACCCATTCCTTCTAAACTCCATCAAGTACAGACCAAAAGTCCTCAACCCATTCTCATGTGACAAACTGTTCATTCCCAGGATGATTCTTGAAAACCTCCTCCTCATCCTTCCTCAGATACAGAACCCAAAACTGCCCACAATATTACAAATGCAGTTTAACAGGTGCCTTATACAGCCTCAGCAGTAGATCTCTGCTCTTGTATTGTCGTCCTCTTGAAACGATGCTAACATTATTTGCCGTCTCCACTGCCAGCTGAATCTGTGTATTGACCTTCGGAGAGTCCTGAACTAGGACTCCCTGGTTCCTTTGAGTTTCAGATTTCTAAAACATTTCCCATTTAGATAACAGTCTATGGCTCTATTCTTGCTACCAAAGTGCATACCTCACACTTTGGCACATTGAATTCCATCTGCCATTTCTTTGTGTACTCTCCTACCCTATGCAAGTCCTTCAGCATGCTCCCCACTTCCTTAACATTGCCTGTCCCTTTGTGTCATCTGCAAACCTAGTTCCTTCATCTAGATCTTTAATGTATAACGTGAATAGTTATACATTCCCAACTCTGACCCCTGTGGAACCCCAATAGCTCGACTGCCATTCTGAAAAGCATCCCCGCTCTCTCTGTCATTTGCCAGTCCTCTGTCCATGCAACTACCTTTCCCCTATCGCAAGGGCTGTTATCTTATTTAGCAGCCTCCTGTGTAGCACCTTATCAAAGGCCTTCTGAAGATCCAAATGATCACTTCCACCACTTTGCCTAACTTGCTTATCTCCTCAAAAAATTCTGACAGATTGGTGAGGCATTATCCCCCCTGACTAAGCTGTGCTGACTCAGTACTATTTTACGATGCACTTCCAAGCACCCCAAAATCCCATCCTTAATAATGGACTCTAAAATCTTAGCAATGACTGAGGTCAGGCTAATCGGCCTATAATTTTCCATCTTTTGCCTCCCAATCCTTTGAAAACAGGGTGCCTCACTAGCCATTTTCCAATACTTTAGGACCTCCAATGATTCCTGAAAGATCACCAACAGTGCTCCACAATTTCCTCAGCTATCTTCTTCATAACTCTGGGATGTAGACCCAGTGGGTAAAGTTTGTCAGGCACTTCAGCCACCCTATTACATTCACCTTAGTGATGGCCGCTGCACTCACCTCTGCCCCTTGACCCCCCGAAGCTCTGATAGGCTGCTGGTCTTCCAGAGTGAAGACTGATGCGAGGAATCTGTTCAGTTACTCTTCCACTTCTTTGTTTCACATTCCTACTTCTTCAGGCCACATTTTCCAGCAGGCCAATGGCCACATTTGCCTCTCTTACCCTTTATATATCGAAACACTCTCTTGCAATATTACTAGCTAGTACATATTTAATCTTCTCCTCACTTATTGGTTTTTTTTGAGACATCCTCTGCTGGTTTTTAAATGGAACCCTAACCTCTGGCTTCCCATTAATTTTCATCACATTGTATGCTTTTCCTTTTGTTTTTAAGCTGTCCCTGACTTCCCTTGTTGCCTCATCCTCCCCTTCATATGCTTTTTCTTCCTCGGGATGAATTTCTCCTGCGCCTCCTGAATTATCCCCAGAACTTCCTGCCGTTGCTGCTCCACTGTCTTCCTTGCTGGACTCGGCTTCCAATCAACTCTGTCAGCTTCTCCTTCCTGTCTTTTTGTTATCTTTACTCGATTGTAGTACCGTTGTATTTGATTCCAGCTTCTCCCTTTCAAACTGCAGGGTGATGTCTGTCTTATTACGGTCAGTACCCTGTAGGAGTTCCTTCACTTTAAGCTCCTTGATCACGCCTGTCTCATGACTCATCACCAAATCCTAAATAGCCTGTTCCCTAGTGGGTTCACCACAGGATGCTCCAAAAAAAATTCTGTAGACGTCCAAAGATTCCTTCGCTTGGGGTCTGATACCAACCTGTTTTTTCCGGTTCACTTGAATATTAATATCCCCCATGACTATTGTACTAGTGCCTTTCTGACATGCTTTTTCTATCTGCGGATTTGTTCTCTCCCTCATGTGCTGATTACTGCTCGGGGACCTGTGCATAACTCTCATCAGGGTCTTTTACCTTTGCAGTCCCTAACCTCTATCCTCACAGATTCTGCACCTTCTGACTCAGTATCACTTCTTGCAGTTGATTTAATTTCATTTCTCGCCAACAAGGCGATCATTCAAATACAACACCCTCAGCCGTGCATTGACTGTCCCCATTCTCATGGTTCTCCCCCTGTCTGCTGTGCCTGAAGTTAGATTCCTGATCCCTTCCATTTTCTCTGTCCTATTACTTCATTAACCTCTGCTGAGATGATGAATATCAATGGGCTGTTTGCTGCTTGTATGCACCTCAACCTTCCATTGCCTCTGTGGGGGTGGCAGAGCTCTTCGTTGTCTTGGAGAAACAGTGGCATTGTGGTACTGTCCCTGGAGTAATGCTGTACAGGTGTGGGTTCAAAGCCCATCAGGACAGTTGTTGAAAATTAAATTCAGTTAATAAATCTGGAAAATAAAGCCAGCCACATTAATGGTGACCGTAAATCTATCAAAGGTTATGATAAAAACGTCATCTGATTTATTGATGTCCTTTAGGAAGGAAATCTTTTACCTGGTCTGGTCTACATGTGACTCCAGACCCACAGCAATGTGTTCGGCCCTTAACTGCCCTCAGAAATGGCCCAGCATGCCGCTCAGTTTGAGGGTATTTGGTGATGGGCGCAATTTTTGGCCTAGTCAATGATGTTCGCATCCTAACAAAGAAAAAAAAATGCAACTTTAGCTCATCTGCATCCCTCTACTCCTTTCATAAGAAAAGATTCTCAAGTCTCATTTTTTTCTTTCACCTTTCCTGAAACATTCATTCCCGATGTGTTGGCTTTTGTGAAGATCATAGACTACAAGTTGTCTAACAAGAGGAAAACTAGGCCAATCGGCCCATCAAGTCTACTCCATCATTCAGTGAGATCATGGTTGGTCTGGTAATTCTCAACCCCATGACCCTTGGTCACCCTACTGATTAAAAATTTTGGCTATATCAGCCTTGAATATATTTAATGACCCAGCCTTGACAACTCTCTGCAGTAAAGAAGTGCACAGATTAACTACCCTCTGAGGGACAAAAATTGCTCTACATCTCTGTCTTAAAGATGTGGCTCCTTATTCTGAGGTTGTGCCCTCTGGCCAACTGGTTTTGCAAGGAAAGGTGCAGCAGAGTGTCAAACAGATTGAATTTTAGGGTAGGTCTTGCTGTCCTGGTCTCTCACATAAAGACCGACAGGTATGTCTGTGTACGTGCAGGTATGCACATACTGATACATGCATGTGCACATGCACACGCTTTCTCTTACACACAAACGTGCACACACACTCTTAAACATACCTATGCAAACAGATAGACATATGCTGTGCCCAGTACGTGACTTTGAGCTAGTGACTGAGAAACCGAGGAAACCCCTTCTGGCTCCCATCCTCCCTCGGTGGAGAGTAGCCCCATCAGCATAAGAGTACCAAGGTCACATTGGTGCACTGTTTCCTTCTTGATAGCCCGGGTGCAATCAGATAACTCTACACTGACCAGAGATCAAACCTTGCCAGCACCAATGATCAGTGGCAGAAATTTACAGTTTGAATTAATAACCAGTGACATGCATTAGCCTGATTTGCAGCTGGTTTTGGGTAACGGAGTACACTGGTAATTAAATACTTTTGAACAATCTCCCTTGAGACACTTGCCTTTTAAAAGCAACACGTCTCATGTAGAGAGATCTGAAGTAGCCCTTCGCAACAGGTTAGCAAAGCCCAGAGTCCCCTCCATGCAACAGGTCAGTGGGCCACCTAATATAGACGAGCGAAGTGAGTCTGTCCACTAACAAAAACGAAAATTAATTAACGGCTACGGAGCACTTCCTTCACCAGACTATTGTTTAGATCGAGAGAGTATTTACAGCTTTGTGTCTATTACTAGTTTTGCTAATCATTTATCAACAGGTACGTGCTGAGGACTGAATAATTGCTTGTGAAGTTAGGCTGCTCCACAGATACTAGTTCCTAGATTAAGACCACCCACTGCATCCGAAAAGCTCATGGAAACATCATCCTGTGTTGAAGGTGTGATCAGCCTCACTGTTTCCCCAGCCAGTTCCTTGGGTTTGAGTGAGGGAGAGCTGGCGGAACCTACCCGAGGCTGAGCTGATTGCCGAAGGATCTAGCCATAGGATCCCCTTCCTCTGCCAATCCTACCCTGAGTTTTGTGCCCATCAGAATGTGTGAGGCAATGAGGAAGGCTGTAGTAAATAATGTGCACGTAAGTGGGATGCTGTGCTCTCCCCACACGTGGCACGGTTGGCGCTGGGGGATATTTAATTGGGGAGAGGTTGATGACTGGCCACGCTCTCACCTGTACCCAACTTCAGCCTGTGTTGGGGAAGGCTGTGGAGGTCCTCCAGCCCATTGAGGCCTTAAAGTGGGCATTTAATACCTGCTGATGGGCCATATCCTTCTGCAGCAGGTATGGACCCAACCGGGGACGGGGGTCTCACCTGGAGACCGTGACTGGTGAACCTGTGTGTGGTTGCTTGTGGCATCGTGGGAGTGCTGAGGAAGGATGTTGATTTCTGTACTAAAAAGCATCCAGACTGAGGTATTAGGGAGAAGGGCCCACTGGGACCTCTCCCAGTCCTCTCAAACCCCCCTTACCCCTTTGCCGAATCTCTCACCTCCAGCCTGGAATCCAATGGAGATCCTTGGTCTCGGAGAGGTGTAATACCAGCAGCAGCCACTGCTGTGCCAGTGGTGCCAATAATCAGTACCATTCTTACACCAGTGCTGTCTACAAAACCTGGGCTTTAATTGACTTCATCTCCTTCCCTACGGTGCCTTATAAACGGCCTTTAGAAAGTTCATTCACACAAAACCTGAAATAACTCTATAGAGGCTGGTATCCAGTCAGTAAGTCACCTCTTATTTACATGTACACAGGACACTGGCCCAACTTCCTTAGAGCGAGCTCTCAGAGTGACCAGAACTTCTGACACTCCTGTTTATATCTGTCAGTCACGTTTCCCCGACTGCACCAGGTTAACAGCCCCAAGCGGGGAATTCATGTTCTGTGAGGTCCACCTGAGTGACCTTGTTACAATAGCCACAAAAAACCCACTGCACTCCCTTTCTCATTGCACCCTTGTTTCTCCCTCAGATCTGTCAAATTTGTGAGGCAGGAACTGCCTTTTTGACACCGTCTGTGTTGCCTTCCTTTAATTAATACATATCTTTCAAAGCATTATTCCTGGAAGCCTAGATGTGAAAATTTGGAAGGCTAATGCCATGTGTGTAATGAACTGTGGATTGATCACACACAGAGTGTGGCGACCAATTCCACTCTCCATATTGTAAAATGGACATGGCGCCTCTGCAGAGGAGGTTTGCAAGAACAGTGCCAGGAACACATTTCTGGAAAGTATCGAGGGGCAGGGTTGCTTCTACATGATCCCTTTGTTACCTACATGACAGGATGAAATGCCAAGCAATTTTCCATTTCCCAAATTTTCCATTTCTCAGACTCCAGTCACTGCTTGCTGTTAACTCATACTTGTGCCTGTCACTCTGTAAGGCATTTCCAACCCTTGTACCAATCCTATCCCTTGCTGGTCCTACGCAGCTAGTCTTGTTTGAAAGTACAAATTTATCAGAACAGAATGCTACCCAGGGCAAAAGAGGGAGAAATCAGACATTAAACTGTGCCACCCATTAAAAAACACGCCGAAAGGAAACATACTCTACTCCTCACATACTTCTGGCTCCACTCACTTTATTAGGTGCAGAACAGAAAGGTGCAGCAGCATGAGCAGAAATATTTATTACAGATTAATGTATCAGCAGCAGGGAACGTTAGCATTGTTTAACTATATCACTAAATGTCCCAACTATTTCCACACACATTTCTAAGACCAGGCAGGTACACGCACTTTCTCCAACACACACAGACACGCACGCACACTGTGAATACCTGCTCTCAAATATACCTGTACACATGCTGACACACACATACATTGAAAGATGCATATGTGCAAACTTATATTTGCATAGACACCTTCATGTGTAGACTCTCACACACACACACACAGACACACACAAACATTTACATAAAGTATGTATAGATACATTATATATATATTTATGCACACACACAAACATTTACATAAAGTATGTATAGATACATTATATATATATATTTATGCACACACACAAACATTTACATAAAGTATGTATAGATACATTATATATATATTTATGCACACACACAAACATTTACATAAAGTATGTATAGATACATTATATATATATTTATGCACACACACAAACATTTACATAAAGTATGTATAGATACATTATATATATATTTATGCACACACACAAACATTTACATAAAGTATGTATAGATACATTATATATATATATTTATGCACACACACAAACATTTACATAAAGTATGTATAGATACATTATATATATATTTATGCACACACACAAACATTTACATAAAGTATGTATAGATACATTATATATATATATTTATGCACACACACAAACATTTACATAAAGTATGTATAGATACATTATATATATATATTTATGCACACACCACACACACATAGGCACACTTTTTCACATGTACACGCACACAAATACATGCATGACAACAACACATCTGTGTCCACATACATGAATACACGTACCCAGCGCAATTAATCAAACTCTTGCAGTGATATTGCACATTTTTTGACGTTCCTTTTCTACTTTTTGTTTTTTTTTTAAATTGTAGAGTTCTATTCTGTTCGTATTTTTCTGAAATGCTTCAGACCAGACAGAGTGGCAGAAGCAGGCCCTTGTGACAGGTCCCTCGGCCGGAAGTGAGCCCAAGGTCTAATGTTTTTATAGATCGCTATGTGCGTATATCATCGTCATTACCAAGCTGCGATTTCCAAAATGATCTTTCATTATTGAGGGCTGGACTCATTCGAGTTGCCTGTGCAGTGTGGGGAGAGATGTGAGAACCAGACTGTTGTGTGGAATGATTTCCAGGCAGCACTGATTTGTCCTTGTGTACATGTACTTTTTAATCAGAATCATTAGATGGTATCAAGGTTAGCCACATTGTCTGTGTGTGCCTTACTGTTTGATAAGGAACTGCGTTACCAGCTGACAAAGCACAGTCACCCACTACACAGGGCATCAGTGAAGCCTTGTAGATCTGGTCCATAATGGCCCACCCCATGATATTGATGTAGAGCCTGTGGGATGACAGCGGGGTAGACAACTTAATTGGCGGGGAATTGGACGAGAGGAAATACCAAGGAGGGAGAATGTATGACATGATTGAACAATATAAAAAAGCGGTCTCCATGCATACTTTTAAACTCTACTTAACCATCGACTTCACTGAAAAAGGGCTACAGTTTAAAGGTTGGTGTGTGTTTTTTGGCAATGGAAGGGTTACAGGCACACAGCCCCATTGTCATGTGGAGCAGAACCTCAGTTGTACTTGAGAACAGATCCAGTCTGCAGCCGTATTGCCCCAGGGCACACAGAGTGGTGCCAGTCACCGTCATCCATTGCTTTTGGCTGTGCGTTGTGTTCTCAGTGGCTCCACTAAGACTGTCAACTCAGCAACCCTGCTGCCTGCTGACCGAACTGTTTGTTACTCATTTCCCTTTCAACTCTCGATGTGAGAGTGACTTTATCTAGCCAGCTTCCAGATGATATGCCGACCTCCTGCAGCCACATTCTGCCATTTCACTCCATGCCACTGCATCTGCTGTCATCCTCCCTGAGACCAGGTGGGCAGCACCACACTCACCTATCGTTGTCGAATTCACCGACATGAGAATGAGAGGTAGGCCACTCGGCCCTTTGAGCCCACTGCACCATTCAATAAGATCAAGGCTGATCTGTGTTTAAACTTAGTTCTACATTCCTGCATGTTGCCAGTAATCTTTCATTCCCTTAGCAATCAATAACCTGGCCATCTGGGTCTTAAAAATGTTTAAATATTCTGCGTCCACTGCCTTTTGAGGAAGGGAATTCCAAAAACTTTCAACCTTCTAAGCGAAGGAAAAAAGAGTTTTGCCATCTTGTTCAAAATGGAGTCATACAGCTATACAGCACGGAAAGAGACTCTTCAGCCCATCTTGTCCTGCTGACCAGATATCCTAAATTAATCTAGTCCCATTTGCCAGCATTTGGCTCATATCCTCTAAACCCTTCCTATTCACACATCCACCCTGATGCCTTTTAAATGTTGTAATTGTGCCAGCCTCCAGCACTTCCTCTGGAAGCTTATTCCATACAGACATCACCTTCTGCATGAAAAAATTGCCCCTTAGATTGCTTTTATATCTTTCCCCTCTCACCTTAAACCTATGCCCTCTAGTTTTGGACTCCACCGCAACCCCCTCCTGAAAAATACCTTGGCTATTCCCCCTATCCGTGCCACTCATGATTTTATAAACCTCTGTAAGGTCACCCCTGAGCCTCCGATGCTCCAGGGAAAATAGCCCCAGCCTATTCAGCCTCTCCCTGTAGCTCAAACCCTCCAACTCTGGCAACATCCTTGTAAATCTTCTCTGAACCCTTCCAAGTTTCACAACATCCTTCCTACAGCCGGGAGACCAGCACTGTGTTTAGTATTCCAAAAGTGGCCTCACCACTGTCTTGTACCGTTGCAATATGACCTCCCATCTCCCAAACTCAATCCACTGCCCAATAATGGTAAATATACCTTCTTCACTATCCTATCTACCTATGACTCCACTTTCGAGGAACTATGAACCTGCTCCAAAATCTTTTTGTTCAGCAACACTTCCCAGGACCTTACCATTTAGTGAATAAATCCTGCCCTGATTTGCCTTTCCAAAATGCAGCATCTCACACTTATCAAAATAAACTCCATCTGCCACTCCTCGGCCCATTGGCCCCTCTGATCCAGATCCCATTGTACTCTCAGATGACTTTCTTCGCTGTCCATTGCACCTCCAATTTTAGTGTCATCTGCAAACTTACTAACCATACCTGCAATCCATCCTTATACAGGTCACTTCTACTCCGGGGGAAATTCCAATGATCCAAAAGTGTGAATCCTTCTCCCTTGTACCAGCTCTTCAGCTATGCATTCATCTGCTGTACCCTCCTATCCTACTCTCACTAGCTTGTGGCACCGGGAATAATCCAGATTGCAAGGAATGGTAGAGATGGGATAAATGGTCTCCTTCCGCGCCTATGCCTTACGCTTTAAGTTTATTGATCCCTGTCATGGACATGCTGAATGATTTGCCCAGATGTTGAGCAGTAAACTCGAATAAGTATGAGTGTTGGACACTTTTCCCTGCTGTACTTCAGAATAGCGTCACAGGATGATTTACAACCAATGGAGAGGGTGGGTGGACTTGGTTTAATATCTCAAGACGAGTTCCCTTGCTGGCACCTTGCAGCACACCCTCAGTGACAGTCCTGGTCAAACCCCTGGAATAGCACTGAACCCAAAGCATCCAACTATTCAGCAGGAGTGATATCCCTCAGCCCCGATTACCTTCACTCATTTAATTAAATAGATCCCTGTATTGCCTCCCACCCCGTGCTCCCCTTGCAATGTTCTTGACCACTGAGGGCTCAAATGTGAACTATTCTCCAGTTATCTGTTGGCATGTAATAGTAATCAAAAACAGGCCACTTGTCAAGAACATGAGTTCCCAGTAATGGCCAAGAGAACGACATTATCAGGGGAGGTTGATGATATTTCAACAAAGCACCTTCTGAATTTCAAGCCTGTAAACAAACACTGACTTTCTTTCTTCCCACAAAAAGGAGACATTTATTGAAAGCTTTTGCATTTGTTTCCAGTGTCAGTGGGGATTATAGAGACAATTTGGCACGAAACTTTGTTTAATTGGGAACGGTATCAGTCAGACACCGCTCCGTGGGCATTGTTCCAGAGAACTCAATAAATGTTAGTTAAATAGCACCCTCCTTGTTACAGTAATTAGGTAAGGATTTTACAATGAAAACATTTACAGTCCCCACACTCCTGTCGGTGATGCTATTATAAGTGCCTTGTTGCCCATTTAAAGGCACAATGATTGTGACCTGCTAATGGTAACCACTGCCACTCTCTTATACTCTCTCACGAGTCAAAGGTCACTTTTTAAAAAATTCCATTTGATAGATGATTGAAAACTGGTTGCGTTTTTCAGTGATTTCCTCTCAGCCTTAGGAGCATTGTAAAAATCGTCAAACAGGGATGATCATTCATTGAGCCCAGTGGCCATTTGGCCCATCATCCCTATACTGGCTCTTTGAAAGGGCTACAGAATTTGCTGTGTTCTCCTGCTCTTCCATAACAGTGCTGGAAAACGTTTATGTTCCCGGTGTTTATCTAATTTCCCTTTGAAAGTTGCTGTTGAATTTGCCTCCAGCACACTTTCAGGCAGTACATTCCATCTTACAATTATTCTTAATCAAAATAACTTTACAAAGGGAATTGGATTGCTACTTAAAGAGAAAATAAATTTAAGGGCAATGAGGAAAAAAACAGAGTGTCTAGAGAGCTGGCACAGGCACGGTGGGATGAATGGTCTCCTCGTGAGCTGTCTGACGTTATGGTTCTCCCTAACACAGCCCCAGGTGCACTGAAGCATTCCCTTCTCAACTGAGAATATTTTGGCAAAATAATTTACGATGCATTACAGTGGAAACTATGAGAGGGAGAAGGGAAAGAGAAGATGTGTTGAGGGGCAACTGAAGAAAGCTGAAGGGAGGCTAGTATGCAAAATGGATTTGATGGAGTGAATGGCCTCAGTGTGAATTAAAAAAAACAATAAGAAAAAAACGATTTGTATTTGCATTGAGCCTTTCACGAGGTCCCAAAGCATTTCACAGCTAGCGAAGCATCAGATCATAGATCAGAACAGCACAGGAACAGGCCCTTCGGCCCACGATGTTGTGCTGAACATGACACCTGCCCTTGGTCCATATTCCTCCATTCCTCGTATACACATACGCTTATCTTTTTTACACCTTTAATTTTGCATGGGATGAGGGCAGCGTTGGCTGGGCCAGCATTTATTGCCCATCCCTAATTCCCCAGAGGGCAGTTAAGAGTCAACCACATTGCTGTGGGTCAAAAGTGAGGACGGCAGTTTCCTTCCCTAAAGGACATTAATGAACCAGATGGGTTTTTCTGACAATCAATTCATAGCCATCATTAGATTCTTGATTCCTGATATTTATGAATTCAAATTCCACCATCTGTCATGGCAGGATTTGAACCTGGCCCTCCCAGGACATTATCTGGCTCTCTGGATTAACAGTTCAGTAATAATACCACTAGGTCGACACCTCCCCATCTAAAAGTCCCATAAACACCCCTATCGTATCTGCCTCCACCAACACCTCCGGCAGTGTGTTCCAGACTCCTACCTCTGTCTATGTAAAAAACTTGCCCCTCACATCTCCTTTGAACTTTCCCCCTCTCACCTTAAATGCATGTCCCCTAGCATTAGACATTCAACTCTGGGGAAAATATTCTGACTGTCAACTATTTCTATGCTTCTCATAATTTTATAAACTTGTTTCAAGTCTCCTGTCAGCCTCTGCCACCCAGAAGAAAACGTCCCTAGTTTGTCTAGCCTAACCTTATAGCTCAGACCCTCTAATCCAAGCAGCATCCTGGTAAACCTCTTCTGCACCCTCTCCGAAGCCTGCACATTCCCTCCTGTAATGTGGTGACCAGAATTGAACACAGTACTCTAAGTGTGGCCTAACCAAAGTCTTATAAAGCTGCAACATGACATCCTGACTATTGTACTCCAGTTCCCTGACTAATAAAGGCAACCGTGCCACACACCTTTTCTACCAGCCTAACTACTTGTGTGGCCACTTACGGGGAGCTATGTACTTGAACCTCCAAATCCCTCTGTACATCAATGCTGTTCAGGGTCCTGTCATTAACAGCATACTTTTCCTTAATATTCGATCTCTGGAAATGTAGCACCTCACACTTACCCAGACTAAACCCCATCTGCCATTTCTGTGCCCATATCTGCAACTGATCTATATCCCGCTGTATCCTTTGATAACCTTCTACTCTATGCACAGTTCCACTAATCTTTGTATCATCTGCAAGCTTACTAACCCATCCATCTACATTTTCATCCAAGTCATTTTTATATCTATCACAAACAGCACACGCCCCACTATAGATCCTTGAGGAACACCACTAGACACGGACCTTTAGCCTGAAAAACATCCTTCCACCACAACCCTCCTCCTTCTGTGTGAAAGCCAATTCTGAATCTATGCAGCCAAGTCACTGTGGATCCCACGCATCTTAATCTTCTGGATGAGCAAACCATGAGGGACCTTGTCGAAAGCCTGACTAAAATCCATATAGACAACAGCCACTGCTCTACCCTGTCACCTCTTTGAAAAATTCAATCAAGTCAGTAAGACCTGATGTACCCTGCATAAAGCCATTCTGACTGTCCCTAATTAGGCCATGCTTTTCCAAGTGTGCACAATTTCCATCCCTAAGAATTCTCCCCAATTGCTTCCCAACCCCCGATGTGAAACTCACCAGTCTATAATTTTCTGACTATCCCTATTTCCCTTCTTGAACAAAGGAACATTAGCTACTCAAGTGGCTAAAGTGTTCTCAAAGGTGCTAGCATCTTGGCACAAACTATGCCTGTTTTTTAAACAAAGAAGAAATCTGAAATTAGTTACCGGTGAGCTATAGAAAGAGTGAAGCCACAAGATTCTGTGGTTTAAAACTGAAGAATTTGTACTGTGCAAGAGTCCAACAAAGCAAACGCTAAATACCGTCTTAATTAATCACCTATCCTTTAAAACCAAGAATCTACATAATTTGGACATGAATCAACAGGCAGATTTTCTCAGATATAAGCTACAAATTAAATGGTAGATGCAACTAAGACATATCTTAAATTTGCCTTACCAGCCTACAAAGTAAATAGGTCCTCAAACTGAACCACAGACCCTTTCTAAGATAATAAAATGTGAGGCTGGATGAACACAGCAGGCCAAGCAGCATCTCAGGAGCACAAAAGCTGACGTTTCGGGCCTAGACCCTTCATCTGATGAAGGGTCTAGGCCCGAAACGTCAGCTTTTGTGCTCCTGAGATGCTGCTTGGCCTGCTGTGTTCATCCAGCCTCACATTTTATTATCTTGGAATCTCCAGCATCTGCAGTTCCCATTATCTCTCACAGACCCTTTCTGTTTTCTTTACAAGCAACCTAAGCACTGCTTCTAGGAGTTAGTCTGATTTTCAGCTCACAGCAGCACACATTCAACCCGAGGCAGAGGCTTTACCAAAAACAGCGCAAACCTGCAGAAGTGCCTCAACTCAATATGGATGGCATCACTCGCACCAATCTTATAATCCGGTAACAAAAGACATTTGCAGCAACTTCTGCTCACCTTCAGCCACTGTGTTCCTGAGTGTGCACCGCTGGACTCATCAGTTCCCACTGGGACCTGATGGCAAGCTAATGTATAGTTTCATGTGGACGTTTTGTCTTCTGATTCTCAATTTTAGCCTTAGGTTCCCTAGTCACCTCGAGAGGTCAATTTCCCCTTTCATTTAGGCTCTGCCTCAATATATGCTAGCTTTGGAGGTCACAAAAGACTTATATTATAGGATATACAGCAGTAAGTTCCCACAAAGAGAACTTTGCTAATGACCAGATAATCTGTTTTACGAATACTGATTGAGGGATACGTCAGACTCCAGGGATAAGCCACTTGTTAACCTATAAAGGAACGCTGGCATCTCTTACATCCAGCTGGGAGGACAGGCAGTGCCTGTTGGCCTTCTGAAGCTCAGTGAGGTGCGTAATGTAGGGGTAGCTCTCCCACCTGAATGGCCCCAGAGTCTGACCCTGAGAGCATTCTTCTGGACAGTGTGACAAGTAACTCCAAGAGAAAAATCATACCTCCTTTCTTAAAACTTCCTTTGGCCATTTTTAAATGCTTATTGTTTATAAAAGATTACAGAGATCGCGGAACATCTCGCTGTTTCACCAGACAGGAATGTGTTTCAAGTTCCATTCCAGAACTTGAAACCACATGCTGACACTCTAGTGCTGAGGGAGCTATGCAGTGTTTCAGTTGAACCAAGGTGTTGTAAATCCCCTTTAAATTTAAGTAAAAGATTCTGTGGTACTATTTCAGAGGTTATCCTGGTGTCCTGGACAATACTTATCCCTCACTCAACATCATACTCAAAAAGGAGCCTAGCCATTAACACATTGCTGCTGGTGAGATCTTGCTGTGTGCAAATTGGTAGCCACTTGCCCAGCAGAAGCATTTGGTTAGCTGGGAAGTGCTTCGAGATGGGTGGCGGTTGTGATGGGTACTTTAACGGGCGATGGTGGCATGCTGGGAAAATTGTTGCCATGGTAATCTCGAGGCCTGACCATTTCTTGGGTGACACGGGTTCAAATCTCACCACAAAAACCAGTGGAATTTAAATTCTACTAACATCTGCAATATAAAGCTTGTCTCAGTTAAAAACAACCCATATGGCTTGTTAAATGTCCTTTCGGGAAGGAAATCTGCCATCCTTACCTGGCCTGGCCTACATGTGACTCCAGACCCACAGCAATGTGGGTTGACCCTTAACTGCTCATCATTGCAAGGGCAACTGGAGAACAGTAACAAATTCTGGCCTTGCCGATGCTACTCAAAACCCTTGGGATAATACAATGAAAAACAAGCAAACCTTTCTGTCTGATATGTGCAATAATTGCGGCAAATTTTGCTCATCGGCCTCCAAAGTTGGTTAACTGAGCCATCAGTTTGTGTACGTTTTGTGGCAACTCTTTGGCCAGGGAGCTGCGTGCTTAACAAGAAGAAAAAAAAATGGTGATGATTTTGGGACACTTCCAAAAAATTCCACACGTGGGGTTAAGTTAGTCAACCCTTTAATTCAGGTTGAAAGCGGATCTGGGCTGAAGGTATTTACATTTCAAATTGTCGGTCATATTGAACTCACATCCAAAGACGTCAAAAATACCATTACCCATAATAACGTGTTACTCAATGACTCAATGTCTTTCAGAAATTGCTGGAATTCTTAACAAAAAATTGTTGTGATTTGGGCTCAACAATGGCCAGACTAGTGCTTATTGCCTACCCCTTTTTGTTAATTCACCCATGGGTCATAGGCATCAATGCTTGGCTAGCATTTACTATGCATCCCTCAGCATTTCTGTGGCACCAACATACTTGTCAGCCCAAACCCTGATATTGTCCAGGCCGTGCTGCATTTCCACTTGGACTGCTTTGGTATCTGAGGAGTCACAGATGGTGTTGAAAATTGTGCAACTCCCTGACCTCTATATTCCTTAATACTCTTTACAAATAATTACCTTCACTTTAAACACCTCAATTGATTCTCTGCATATGGCCAAAAAGGGGAGTGTATTCCGCACATTCATGACCTTCAGAATGTAAATATTTCGCTGGTTTTGTTTCTCATTGATTTGGTCTAAACTCTGAAATGATGCTCCCCGCTTCTGAATTCTTTGAGAATTTCTTTCATTATCTTAAACTTTGGTGTGCTTTAGTAGAGAGAACAAGTGAAACATAAATTGAAAGCAAATATTCAGATATTTATTCAAGGAGTGGCCTTTGATGGATAAGTGGGTGACTTAGAGCAGTACAGCACAGTACAGGCCCTTCAGCCCACAATGTTGTACTGACCTATTGTCCTACTAACACCAAACTACCCTGCATACCCTACATTATACTATCAAGCATGTGCTTATCCAAGAGTTGCTTAAATGTCCCTAGAGTCTCTGACACCACTAGCACTGCCGGCAGTGCATTCCACATGATCACCTCTTGAGGGGTAATCTTTGACCAAGAAGCTGAATGTCACGTACAGAATGCCAGCTGTGAGTGAAAGTATGGAAATGTAACTGGTGAAAGGAATCCCAGCTATCTCAAGGCCAAAGACCAATCCCAGCTCTCAGAAGCACCTGCCAAATGTGTGGTCGGAGATGTGGCTCTAGGATTGGGTGCATTAGTTACTGCAGAGTTCATAAGCAGTGATATAGAATTTTCAAGGGGTCAAGTGACTGCTGACAGTGGACAATGTGTACAGAATCTGGTACAAGCTCGCCCAGTTCTATATCCAGAAACTTTACTGACCTATTCTGATACATTCCTGGCTGGTTTCCCCGATTACTACCCTTTGGAAACTTGTGCCATCGGCAACTTTGTTGCTCCTGTAAAGACAGGCAGTAATTCTTGCTTACTCATCAACTCCCGACCGACCAACAACTCATTGTTAAAATTCTCGTTCTGGTTTCTAAATCCCTCTCTTGGCCTTTGCCCCTCCCTGTCTCTGCCATCTTCTCCATCTCAGAGACACCTATCCTGCTACAGTTCTAGCCCCTTGACCAGCCCTGATTTTAATTACTCAGTAGTTAGAATGCCTTCCCTAAACCTCATTATCTCTTTATCAACCAGGATGACTGGGACCCTCTCTGTCAATACGGTGCACCTCTTCGATGGTCACCATTTTGGTCAGGCTGCTATTAATCTATGATAGGCAGTTTAGATATGACCTTCTTGAAACATACAAGATTTTCAGGGGACTTGACAGAGAGGTTGTTTCTCTTTGTGGGAGAGTCTAGGACCAGCGGACACCATCTCAGAAAAAGGAGTCACCCATTTAAGACAGAAATAAAGAGAAATTTCTTCTCTCAAAGGGTAGTGAATCGGTGTTGAGGCTGCATAATTGAGCCTATTCAAAGCTAGGGTAGATAGATGTTTAATCAGTAAGGGAATCAAGGGTTATGGGGAAGAGGCACGAAAGTGAAGTTGAGGGTTATCGATCAACCATGATCTCATTGAATAGTGGAGCAGATTTGATAGGCTAAAAGGCCAACATCAGTTCCTGTGTCTTACCATTTTTCTTCCCCTTCCTGATATCATGCGTTGTCTCTCTCCACCAGCCTCACTTCTGATTAATACTTACCAGCTGTTGATCACCAGGCCCTTCTGTGTTCTTATGTCAGACAGGGTCAAATTCCAAGTTTGGCAACCCTTTTGTGAAACGTCTCAGCATGTTCTACTACATCGAGGTGTTATTTAAATGCGGGTTGTTGCTAATTCCGCGCCCCCACCATACTCTTCTTCAGGTTTACCATCGGCAGAGGAGCTGTTCACTTTCTCTGAGATCTCTGACAGGAGGCGACTTCTGTCCTCAACTTTAAAAGCTGTTCCAACCGTATTTTCACTATTAACTTCTGCCAATTACTGACCAGGGTCTGTGAGGGCATTTTTCCCCGAGCAAGGTGTGGTATAAATGCAATTTATTGTTACCTCATGGAAATAACAGGTGTGGTTTTGTGGAAAATAAGATAGCTGCACAGACATTCCTCCTCCCTGACCTTTCCTCAGGTTGTTAGATGTTGTGACTCAGTCAGTACCGGCAAGGAGGAGCATCATTTCAGTCACTCCCTTGCTGCTTAGAAAGACATTATTAGGGAGGGGTCTTCAAGGGCTCATGGATGTTTCAGCTTTAAAATTTGTGATTCACAAACCTTCCGAGCTTTGAAGGGGTTCTTCAGTAAGTTGTCCTCCATGAAGCCAAGATATCCCTTTGTCACTCCTCTTTGAGACTGTTCAGTTGGCAACTGCTTTAAACAGTTTTACATTAATCTGCTCTGAAACTGTCCCTCCATTCACTCAATGTTGACTCGTGCCCAGCTACTGTCCCGCCAATGCCTGTCCAATGTTTTTGCTTGTCAAAGGCGTTAGAATGATAGAATCCCTTCAACGTGGAAGCAGGCCATTTGGCTTGTTGACCCTCCGAGGAGCATCCCACCCAGACCCAAATGCCCACAACCCTGTGCTAAGAGTATCCCACCTTGCCTACACATCCCTGAACACTTTGGGAATTTAGCATGGCCAAATCCAACTAGCCTGCACATCCTTGGACTGTGGGAGGAAACCGGAGCACCCGGAGGAAACCCACGCAGACACAGAGAGAATGTGCAAACTCCACACTGACAATTGCCCCCGAGGGTGGAATCGAACCAGGGTCCCTGGCTCTTGCCCTCTATATGTTTGCACAAGAGGCCAGAATGATATGTGGGAGATTCCAAAGACCTGCAAGTGCGATCTGGGGATTCCAATACCTATTTCCCCTCTCAATTTTCCTACCGCTGTGCAGACTCCCGAGATCTGTGCATGCCAGAAACTTCCAGAATTAGAAAGCACTGTAGCCGCATGCCGATCGCCTTACGCGGACCCTCCTAAGGGGACATGGGCCAGAGCCTGTAAGACAGGCCCTGAAGCTGGGAGTGAGGGTGAGTGGCTGTCGGAAGGTGAGGTGGTCACTGAGGGCAGTTGATACTGATACCGTGGTGCAGGGTGGAGGGGTGGGAGGTGGTGTGGGACGTTTGGGAGCCTCCATGGGCCACTCACAGCCCAGAAAGGAGCACCCCCCACCCCCCCACTGACAATAGTCCAATCAGGTTTCACTGGGCATGAACAAAATGGCAGCCTTTAATTAGGTAGGCCTTGATATGGCATTCCCTATAAAGCTGAGTGACTCCAATGCCCCAGTCTTGACACTGCATGATACCCTTTGAGAAGCTAAGGCAAGGAGGGGGGTGCCGAGATGAGATAAGTCAAGAAACAATGGCTAGGTGAGACTAAGCTTGTGATTAAATTAGTGCAGCTTCTGTCAGGAACTCAACATGAAACCCAACGATTGCACCAGGTGTCTGGCACTGCAGACATTAAGAATGTACAGGGTGTGACTTCAAACACCCAGAAATCTCCTTGAAGCTGGAAAGAAGAGAAACATATAATTAATGTGTCAGAAGGCAACTTTTTCAAATACTTGATGTGTTACTTATAGTATGTGTGAGCTTCTTCTAAAAGGGCAACTGCAAAATGTTGTGGGTGGTGGATACAGCCGTTTTAGACCGGGATGTTTGGACATCGTTGCCTTGGTCTTGGATAGAGTCTGAACACATTGGCATTGGTTTGTGTGTGACGGTGCGTGACACCCAGACAAATGGGCAGCCAGCCCATTTCTGAAGGCAGTCAGGTCACATTGTGAGCATGCTTCTTTAATGTGAGTCACCTCTCACACCCAAGGACACTCTGTGCTTGCTGCCAACGTACAGAGTCGACCCTGAAAGGTGGCACATCTGAAGGTCCTGTGTGCCAACAGGCATGCTTTGGAAGATGTAACTCATGTCTCTGGAGTGTGACCTGAACCCACAGACCTCTGATTCACTCAGCCGCCTTTCTAATGGGTTTCCTCCCTGGAGATGACTGCTTATGTCCCTTGCTGACAAGCTTGCCTCTACTTCCTGTTTGTTTCATTGTGAGTTTCCAAATGGTACATGATGCACTTGAATTCTGCTCCTAATAGCTCCCATTCCCATTGGCTTATTTGTTGAGAGGCCGCTTTGGTTCCTTTGGGTCAGACAGCATCCATGGAGAGAGAGCAAGCTAATGTTTTCAGTCCAAATGACTGCTCACCCCAGCTTTGAGAAAGAGTCATCTAGACTTGAACCATTAGCTTGCTCTCTCTCCATGGATGCTCCCTGCCCTGCTGTGACCGCTAGCATTGTGTTGTTTGCAGTACAGATTCCAACATCTGCAGTCATTTCCTCCTGCACTTAGGTCTCTTGCTATGATCAATGGACAGCTGAAGACAATGACTTACATTGTTTGTGTGAGCACTTGTGTGAACGCACATGCATGCGTGCACATATGCACACACACGTGCATTCATGCACACGCGCGCACACACTGGTGCACACACATACATGCATGCACACACACACGCATGCACACGCAGACACATGCACACACAGGCACATGCATGCACACACACCCGCCCACTCACACACACCCACATGCGCACACAGACACACACCCACCCACCCACCTACACACACCCACCCACATGCGCACACACGCACACCCACATGCACGTACACACACATGCACACACAGTCACACACACAGTCAGTCAGACAGACAGACAGACAGACACACACACACACACATATATATACTGCATGGACTCCCAGCGGTTTGAGAAGGCAGCTCAGAGATGAATAAGGTTGAGGGACAAACACTGACTAGCTCAGCTGTGCCCTCATCTCACGAGTGAATTAAAATAAATGCACACTCGAACACTGTCACATGCTCAAGCAACATGCTCACACAGACCCATGCTGAAACACACAGCTACATACACATAGACACACACAAGTACATTTATACAGGTACATTCAAACATACAGATACATTCACGTAGACACCTATTCAAACACACACAGAACATTCACACAGATACACATTCAAACACAAGAATATTTATAGAGATGCACTCAAACACACAATTACATTCACACAGAGACACACTTAAACATGCAAGTATATTCACATAGATGCGCACTCAAACACAAGTAATAGACCATTCTTCAGAAGAAGGGCCTAGGCCCAAAATGTCAGCCTTCCTGCCTCTCTGGTGCTGCTTGGCCTGCTGCATTCATCCAGCTCTACACCTTGCTGTCCAAGAAAACATCAGGAATGGGTGAGCAAGAGGTTTGTCAAACAGAGAGGCTGTGGGGGAAAAGTCCTTGAAGGAGAAGTGTGAGGGAGCAGGGAAGAGGGAGGAAACACGGAGTGAAGGAAACTGAGGACTGAAGACTGTTGTTCCCTGTTGTCTCAGCTCTTTCATCATTTCGGTGCAGTTTGGTTTTGACAAGTAACGCGGGAGCTTTTGTTGTCTCCCCATGACATTTCGTTTAGACTGTTCAGGGGAACAAGTTGACCTTCTCTCTGATGTTCCAGCTTGGCTTGGGTGAAAGCAAATGGAGCCTCATCTGTCAATTATAACCAAACAACACACAGTGGTTACAGGCTATTCAGCCCATCAAATCCCATGCTGGCGCTTATGCTTCACAAGGAGCTTCTTTCACTTTTCATCATCTCAACTCTTGTGAAACAATCCTGCTATTCCTTTCTATGTCACTGGTGTAACCTGCTTCTCTAACATGTATTGGTGCTGTTCACCTCAATTTCCAAGTTCTAAACATTCTCTGGATAAAACAAAACGCATTAACTTTCCTGAAGCAAGAGTAGTTAGAGGGATTATTTAAAATTGTGATGAAGTGTTTGAAACTCTGGGGCCTTTTAGCAGTAACTCTCTGTTGAGGTGCTTTGAGATGTTGGGTTAAGTTCATATTAAGTCACATTGTGTCTGGTTTTCTGCAGAAATGGATTCGATGGGCCAAATGGTCTTCTCGTTGCATTTTAGCTTGAGCCTTGCAGGCCCCAAAGTCTCTGACATACGATGAAGTGGCCCAGCCAACTTTGTCACTGATAGTCCGTCAGGAGCCAAGGAAGTCCTGGTGCTTCATGTTGGCAGCAGTTTCTTGGGAAGTTTACATTCTTGGTTGCCCTGACAGTTCCATGGGTTCAACAGTTGTGGGATCAATGGTTAGAACTATGGATATTGAGGCTGTTTGCGTTCTACTTAGCCCAGTTTCTACCCAGATTCGCTCGGTAGGAATAAAATTGGGGCAGCTTGAAGTAAGTCAGCTGGAGGGTCAAAACAACCCTAGTGATCTCAGCCCCCCCTCACCTCCCAGACAGTCAGTCACCACCATCCCCCACCTTCCATACCACATAGAGTGCTCATCATACACTCTTCCCCCCACTATCCACACAACAGGATTCACCCAGGTCGGGGGTGGGGGGAGGTGGGATCAACACTGTGGGAGGCGCGAGAAGAGGTGGACACTGGTGGCGGGGTGTGCATGTTCAGGGAATGGGACACAGTGAGCCCTATCGAAGGTAACAGGGCAGAGTGAATGCTGCTGGGGTGAGGGTGGTGAACACGTTAGGGAATGAGGGAATTGAATGCTTTTGGGAGGTGGGAGAAACACTGTTGGCGTTGAGGGTGTTGAACATTCCTGGGAGCGAGGACGAGAGGGTGAAATCTGTTGGGTGAGGGGGTGTGAGATGCCAGGAGGTGAGGGGGCGCTGGTGTGCATTTCCTGGGGAGGGAGCGGTCAGTGAACACCGGTGACGAGGGGATGTGAAATGTTAGGTGGTCCGGGGCTTGCACACTGTTTAGGGGACCAGGAGGAGGGTCAACATGTCAGGGGATGGAGACAGTGAATGAACAGAAGGAAGGGCTATGGCTGTGTTTGAATTAAAGGAGTAAGTGGGCGGATTAAATCAGTGTTGGACACACCCCTTGCAGGCTTTTTGGGAATCCCACTGTACACAAATGACAAGGCTGATACTTTAGCGCAGTACTGAGGGAGTGCTGCACTGCCTGTCTTTTGGATGAGACATTAAAAATGAGGTAGAAAAGGTAGAGAAGATCTCATGGCACTTGAAGAACTGCGGGGAGTCCTCCCCAACGTCATTCCCTTCACAAGTCAACAAGAGGCTTTGCATTGACAGCAAATTAACTTGTCTCCCTTGTATTGGGATTGGAGGGAGGGAGATGGCTGACATCAGATAAAACATGAGGAAAGCAGGAAGAAAGAACGATTAGCACTTATCTGGCACTTTTCACAGCCATTAGCAATGGAATACAATGAAAGACTTCTGAAGTGTTGTCATGTGAGGGAATTTGGGAGCCAAATTGTGCACAGTACGCTCTTATAAACAGCAACATGATGTAGGACATAGGAACAGAAGTAGGACATTCAGCCCATTGAGACTGCACTGATATTCAATGAGATCATTGTTGATCTAATCATGCTCAACTTTTTCCTGCCTTTTCCCCATAATCCTCCATTCTCTTACTAATGATAAATGTGTTTACCTCAGTCTTGAATGTTGTAGAATGTCACAGGATAGAAGCAGGCCATTCAGCCCATCGAGTCCACACTGATTCTCTGAAAAGCATCACATCCAGGCCCACCTCCCACCTATCCCTGTAACACTGCACTCCCCATGGCTAATACACCTATCCTGCACATCCTTGGACACGAGGGGTCAATTTAGCATGGCCAGCCCATGTAACCTGCACACCTTTGGACTGTGGGAGGAAACCGGAGCACCCAGAAGAAACCCAGGCAGACACGGGGAGTTACCAATACTGGAGCTGAACCTGGGTCCCTGGTGCTATAAGGTAAACACTGTGATAGCATGCCACCCCATTATATACTCAATGACCCAGCCTCGTCAACCCTGTATGATGAAGAATTAGGCAGATGATGTGCTTTAGTGATGCTGATGGTTAGTTAAATACTGGCTAGACATTGGAATGTGCTCCTGTGTTCATTTTCAGAACACAGCCATGGGATCTTCCATGTCTAGCTGAGGGAGCACACAGATTTAACATTCATCTGAAACAGAGTGCCCCCCAGTAATATGGCACTCCCTCAGCACTGCACTGGCACATTAAACAAGATTATGAGCTCAGGCCTTATGAAACTTGCTGTTTTAAAGAAATGGTGTTCCCAAGGTCCCTAAGGCTCTGTCTAGTAAAACAGGCATTAAATTAGCAACATTGGAAGCTTAATGGGTTAAGTATTTGACACCAGTCTTTGAAGGCCCAGGAGTTTGGCCAAACATATGACCATGAATACAGTGCTTCTTTCTCAGCCATGAACGTAATGACTGCCCAGCCGGGATCAATTTACAAGGTCATTTCATACGATTCTTACTACTGTCTGGTCAGAACGAGTATGGAAATAGAAACCTCCACTGTAGCCTGAGGAGGGGGTAGAGAAGGGATCGAGGACAAACCTGCCTTGGTTATGTTTTAGCTTCCCCTTCGAGAGATCCTTCAGACTGGAAACAACAAATAGGCCTCTATGGGACTGAACATTGGAGAGAGAGAGGGTTCATTTTGTAGCATGAACTGCCCAACTCAATAACTGTCAGAAATCATAATCAATTCCACACAATGATCTCTATTTACTCGGCTTCACACCAAGCTGAAGGTATTTTAAACAAATTCACTGCTGTGTAAACACAGCCATGCCTTCAAGGCTAGCCCCTAAGGCCTGTTCATTTACTGACCTGTATAATTAGTGTTTAGAATTTACGCTCAGTGTTGACAGTAATGAACGTTCTTGGAAACCTCAGGAATGTTTGAAAGGAAATCTCAACCACTGAGGAATTGTAATAAATTGGACTTGTTGGAAAATCTCCTCTGATTGGTCTGAAAGAAACAGGGCATTATTTTTAATCCAGTATAGGAGTTGGGCAGTCAGGGGCTGAGAGTTGAGTGCTGAGCCCTCCCAGGACATTAGTGGCCTGAAGCTGCTTGAGTTCAACTTGTGGACCATGTTTGACACCCCCTCCCACTATCTCAGTTACCTCCTCCTGTGGCATTATCCTCCCAAGATCCTGGTGCAGCTCTTCCTAACTCTGGCCCCTTGTACATCTACAATTTCATTCGAATGCTCGTGCCTTCAGCTGCCCAAAAAGCAGACGCCTGTATGTCTCCCTGCCTCTCACCTCCTTTGAGAGACGGGCCAGCCTTTGCATAGCTCCTCCAAGAAAGAGGCTTCCTTAGTTAGGGACCACTTTCCCTTTGTATTTACCCAGCAGAAAAAGAAAAGAACCAGTGAGATGCACAAACGATGAGAAAAATAATGAATAAGGTTGCATTAAAGCAACAGAATGGAAGCCATTTCTGTTAGCAAAAGCAAAAATCTCTTGGCCCCATAAGCCAGTTGAACAGTTGGTGAATCACTCAGCCATTCAGCCCCTGAAACCTGTTCCATCACTGGATTAAATTGTGGCAGGATTCCTGAAACATTTCCCATTACTGTCACGTCTTTTCTATGTGTCTGCCTCCTGCCTGCTTTGCCCACAGATCATTCACCTTTCAAACATTCACAGAATCAGAGAATGGAGACACGCCATGAGGGGATAGTAGGAGCTGCCGATGCTGGACAATCTGAGATAACAAGGTGTAGAGCTGGATGAACACAGCAGGCCAAGCAGCATCAGAGGAGCAGGAAGCATTTTCTGAAGAAGGGTCCGGACCTGAAACGTCAGCCTTCCTGCCCCTCTGATGCTGCCTGGCCTGCTGTGTTCATCCAGCTCCACACCGTGTTATCTCATTGTGTGCTGCTCTGGTCTGCAAGGGCAAACACCCGACTCCTCAGCCCTGCTCTTTTCATAAAACCCTGGATGTTTTTGCTTTGTTTCTTATTACCCAGGTCTCTTTTGACATCCGCAGTTGAATGTGTTCATTGTTCTCTGTGTAAGCTGTTTCTCCTCGCTTCACAAATGCTTTGCTTGTTAAACATTTTAATGATGCTCTGGTTCTTGTGCCTCTGTGTGTAGGAGCAGATTCTCCCTCTCTATTCTGTCTGGACCCTTCTTGATTCTGATTATCTCCATTCAGTCTCCTCTGATTACTTTTACTGCAAAGGTGTGTTTAGTCTTTTTTCCTTCTGGCTCAGAAAGCTGCAGAAAATGACACATCTCATCATGGCTTTAAATGACGGTACAAATCACATTGTGAGCTTATCGACGTGCGGGAGTACTTCTGATTATCAATGCCCTTGCACCGTCATTTGTCAGCAGGTGAAAGTGTCTCAAAAACTATGGATCATAAAGAGTGTGGTCTTCTAATGAAAGGATGGGTCGAAAGACAGATTGGATTGAGATGAAAAAAATTGGAACGTCCTATTTCTTGAAACGATGTCACAGTCTCTACTTGGTCTTTGCTTTTACTTCAGTGGAGTGCTCTGCCTCCCGGTGAATGATACTTGCGATCTTGCACCTCTTCTCTTGTACCAACTTCTCACGGACAACCAGGGATGAGGGCAGGAACAAAAACTGAGAGTTCCTGGAAAAGCTCAGCAGGTCTGGCAGCATCTTCAAAGGAAAGAAAAACAGAGTTAACTTGACCCCTTCCTCCGGACCCAAAACGTTAACTCTGTTTTATTTTTCTTCACAGATGCTGCCAGACCTGCTGAGCTTTTCCAGCAACTTCTGTTTTTGTTCTTGATTCACAGCGTCTGCAGTTCTTTATTAGGGATGGGTAGTAAATGAAGCGAACCCAGCCAGCCCAATGAGTGAATTAAATAAAAAAATTCCAATGTATTTTAGTTTTACTTGTGGAGTATTGGGTTAAGGGATTTTAATGAGGATTCACATTTTTCCCAGGAAGGTTTGCTTAAAACTGTGCTGCTCTCTCATTGCAGATATCACAGCTGATGTCCGAGAATTGCCGGGAAGGTTTGACCGAGGCGGTTCTGAACCGCTACAACTCTGACAAGCCGTCGGTGTGCAGCAGCTTCCCGAGCTCCCAGGGGACCTACGTATCAAGTGCAGCCTCGAGTGGGACCTCAGCTGCAGCATCGTTCTTTGCAAGGTAAGGATGTGCCCCGTTAAGGTGAGAGTGGCTGTGTTTAAGTGAGAATGACGGGAAAACTGCTGGAGAAACTCCGCAGGTCTGGCGGAGTTAATGCTCCGAGTCCAGTGACCCTTTGGCAGAATTGAAATCCTCTCATGGAAGTTGCCTGTCACACGTGTGCTGAGGCATGCGGATAAAACAGAAGTGAGGGTCATTTATCTCCATATCATCTGCGATTCTCTCACTGAAACCTGGAATTTTACCTTGGGTCACTGCCCTGAGGAAAGATGCAGCTAGAAATCATTTTGTTCGGAAGGCGGGTAATTTCATTGCACAGCTGTTTTGAAATTCTGCTGAACCTGTGTTTGCCAAGACCCCAGGGCAATTTGTATGACAACCCCTAAAGGTGCTGGTTGAACAGTGACTTTGGAACCAATGACAAAGATTAAAGACAAGGACAAATTCCTAAAAGCAGAATAGTATTTTTCCTTTATTCATTCATGGGATGAGGTCAGCATTTATTGCCCATCCCTAATTGCCCAGAGGGCATTTAAGAGACAGCCACATTGCTGTGGGTCTGGAGTCACATGTAGGCCAGACCAGGTAGGGATGGCAGTTTCCTTCCCTAAAGGGCATTAGTGAACCAGATGAGTTTTGTCGGACAATTGATAATGGATTCATGGTCATCGCTATACTCTTAATTCCAGATATTTATTGAATTCAAATCCCACCATCTCGAACCTGTGTCCCCAGAACATTATCTCTAGTGATTGCCTCCCTCATATCATATTTTGGTTACTCATCAAAACCAAGGGGTTTGGCACAACTACATTAACAATTATTCCTTTCTCATTGAATGTTGACCATGAACCCATTGCCAATTGTTGGAAAAACCCGTCTAGTTCAGTAATGTCCTTTAGGGAAGGAAACTGCCATCCTTGCGTGATCTGGCCTACATCAGACCCACAGCAATGTGGTTGACTCTGAACTGCCCTCTGGGCAATTAGGGATGGACAATAAATGCTGCCTGGCCAGCGGCACCCACATCCCATGTATGAGTAAAGGAAAAACAGAATAAGTGTGATAGAATTCTCCATCAAGGTGGAGAGTGAGGTAACTGATTCTGAGACTGGCTTCCTGAATCTAAATCAAAGAAACTATGATGGTTTGAGGTTGGAGTTGCTATGATGGATTGCGAAATGTTACTGAAAAGAATGACGGTGGAGAGGTAATGTCAAACATTCAAAGAGTGAATGGGTGAGCCTTAAAAATTGTTGATTCCTGTTTGTTGCAAGAGTGTGAAGAGAACAGTGGCTAAGCCATGGCTTATGAGGGAAATTAAATGCAAAAAAAGAGGCATACAAATTGGCAAGAAGGGACAATAGACCTGAGGATTGGGAACAGTTTAGAATTTAGCAATCAGAACCAAGAGAAAGGAGAGATGGAGTATGAGTGTAAACTTGTAGGGAACGTAGGAACTGACTAAAAGTTTCTATTGGTATGTAAAGAGAAAAAGATTGGAGAAAACCAATATAGGTCCGTCACACTCCGAAACAGGGGAATTTCTCATGGGGAACAAAAAAATGACTGACAAACTAAATTTACACTTCTGCACTTCTGTCTTCACAAAGAAAGACATGAATAATGTCCCAGAAATGATGGGGTGCACAGTGAGAGGGAGGAATTGAAGAAAATCTATATTATGGAGAAATGGTGTTTGAGAAATGGATGGGATGGAAGACTGATAAATCCCTAGGGTCTGATAATCTACATCCCATTGTGCTTCAGGAAGTTGCCCTTGAAAAGTTGATGCATTACTGGTCATCTTCCAAGATTTTTTAGACTCTGGAACAACTCCTGCAGATTGGTGGGGGGTGTAGCTAATGTAACCCCACTGTTTAAAAAGGAAGGTTGACAGAAAACAGGGAATAACAGACCGGCAAGTCTGATGGCGATAGTGGGGAAGATACTAGAGCCCACTATCAAGGATTTTATAGCAGAGCACTTTGTAAACAGTGGTAAAACAGACACACACAGCATGGATTTACAAAAAGGAAATTATACCTGACAAATCTACTGGAATTCTTCTAAGATGCAACTATTAGAGATAATTAAGGGGAGCTGGTGGATGTGCTTTATTTGGATTTTCAGAAGGCATTTGACAAAGTCTCACAGAAGAGATTAATGTGTAAAATTAAAGTGCGTTGAACTGGGGGTTGAGTTTTCAGATGGATAGAAAATGGGTTAGCAGACAGGAAACAAACAGTAGAATAAATGTTCCCTTTTCTGACTGGTCGGTAGTAACTTGTGGAGTACTGCAGGGAACGATACCAAGTCCCTAGCTATTCACAGTATATGTTAATGATTTAGGTGAGGGAACTAAATGTAATACCTCAAAATATTCAGATGATACAAAGCTGGGTGGAAGGTGAGCTGTAAGGAGGATGCAGACACATTTCGCACAGAGAGGAGTTTGTATGTGGAATGAGTGGTCAGAGGAAGCTGTAGATGCAGGTCCAGTTGCAATATTTAAAAGGCATTTGGACAGGTACATGGATAGGAAAGGTTTAGAGGGATATGGGCCATATGCGAGCAGGTGTTTGGGAAAGTTGGTCGGCATGGACAGGTTGGGCCGAATGGTCTGTTTCCATGCTGTATGAATCTGTGGCTCTCTGACCGTATGCTACAGTGTGACTTAGACCAGCTGAGTGAGTGAGCAAATGCATGGCAGGTGCAGTTTGAAGTGGATAAATGTGAGCTTATGTGTTTTGAAGAAGGAGGTAGATACAGCTGTTGTGGCTAAAGGGACTGAGAGATATGGGTGGGGTCGGTAGGTGCGGTGTATAGAACTTGATGATCAGCGATGATCATAATTAATGGCACAGCAGGCTGAAGGGGTCACCTAGCCTGTACCTCCTCTCATCTTCTATGTTTTTATATTTTACAAAGAAACCAAACCATGCGCTACATAGGAGTTTTTTTTGTCTGAGATGTCTGTGGCCCCTCTCAGCTTTGATTCTGTCTGTTCAATTTCTTTAACATTGTAGACCATACTTTCCTCATATTCTGACCAATGAAGCTGCTTCGTTAGAACACACCTTACAATTTGAAGTGACAGTGCTCTTCTGATAGCTCAGATGTTTCTTTCATCAGTTTTCCAATTGGTATTTCCAGGGAAGTACTCTTATGCCTGACTCCATTATCCTTTCTGTTCTTATGTTGGATATGACTAATCTGCAGCCGCTGTCCCTCGGTTGTTCTCATTCCTTTATGTTGAGGAATTTGTCCCAGCTCAATGTCCCAAACTAACTCCAGCTGGATCGCCCTGTCGGACGAGGAACACTGCCTTGCGAGAGATAGTGGGGTAGTGGTAATGTCAGCTGATTAGAAAGTCAGTAGCACAGACAAGACAATGTTGGCGGCTGGTAGAATGACAGATTCAGTTCGTAAAATCTGGAATTGGAAGCTAGTCTCAGTAAATGATCATTGATTATCAAAAAGACCCACATGCTTCATGAATATCACCCAGGGAAGGAAATGTGCTGCCAGCCTTGTGAAATGGCCAAGCAAGCCACTCATTTTGAGAGCAAAAGCTCAAGAACAGCAAATGCTGGCCTTGCCAGTGAAAGCCACACTCTACCCATTCCCCCCCAACACTCACACTCTCCCCACTCCCCCCACAACACTCACACTCTCCATACCCCACCCCCCACCCCCCACACTGACACTCTCCCCATTCCCCCCAACACTGACAACAATGCTAACGGAAAGTTGCAGGAACAGCAACTTGTATTCCACTTGGAAACCCTGCAGCCCAATGGTATTAATGTGGACTTCACAAGCTTCAAAATCTCCCCTCCCCCTACCGCATCCCAAAACTAGCCCAGCTCGGCCCTGTCTCCCTAACCTGTCCTTCCTCCCACCTCAAGCCCCACGCCCCCATCTCCTACCTACTAACCTCATCACACCCCCTTGACCTGTCCATCCTCCCTGGACTGACCTATCCTCCCTAACTCCCCACCTACACTCACCTTTACTGGCTCCATCCCCACCTCTTTGACCTGTCTGTCTCCTCTCCACCTATCTTCTCCTCTGTCCAGCTTCGATCCGCCTCCCCCTCTCTTCCTGTTCATCCAGCTTTACCACTTGTTAACCATGTACCCTCTGCTTTCTAGCCATCGTTTCGATAGGATGCATATTGTTATATGTCTAGTTTCTCGCCCTGACTCCCATGTCTCTGAGATGCCCACAACATTGTACCTGCCACTTGCAATCTACACTACAAACTCATTTACCTTGTTTCATATACTGCGTGCATTTATGTACAACACCCTCAGTCCTGCAGTTACTGGCGCTCTTCTCATTGTTGTCCTCTTATTTGCTGCACCCGAAGTCAGATTCCTAACCCTTACCCCATTCTGTGTCCTAGCATCGTCTGACCAGAATATTGAACTACCTGTAAACTGTGTCTATGAACAGCAGCTTGCTTGACCGGGACATGTAGAAAGGGAGCCAGAGACTGCCCTCTGCTGATTTAACAAGATTGACGGAACTACATGTAGATGTGCTCGATATACACAAGGCAGTCTGTGTATCCCCACAGTGGGATACGCTACATACTCCTGGAGGTACTATTTACCACCCATTGTCTATACCGCCACTGTTAAAAGAATTATACACCCTCCAATGAAAGTTTGTACCATCCAGTGTGGTATATGCTCTGTATCTTCCACTGCGAAAGATTCTGTCTATCCCCCACTCTGAAGTATACTGTGTATACACAACACTGTGGGATATGCCGTAGACTCATTGGGAGAGATACTGTATATTTCCCACTGTGGGTGATATAGTGTACTCTGTATGACAGAGCATGTTGTATATCCTCCACTCTGAGGACGTTCGGGAGGTAACAGTTGGGAACTGCAATAGTCAGTCAGCCCCGTGAGCCTGCTCTGTCACTCACTGGCTCAGTGCTGACCTTTAACCCCCAACACCACTTTCCCACACAATCCTAAGATTCATTGGATCTTTCCCTGCTCGAAAATCTACCGAGCCCTGTCTTGAAGCCCCTTGATGACTGAGGTAGAGGATTCCAAAAAGTCACGACTTTCAGAATGAAGTAATTCCTCCCCATTTCAGTCCTAATGGGCTGGTCCCTTATTCTGAGACAGTGGGCAGACTCTTGTGCCCCGTCCCTCTTGGTGCAGCAGGTTTGGTGGCGTTAAAGAGGCATTTGAAGAGACCTTTCATCCTGATTGTGCCAGTGTCAGGGAGATCCTGCCTTCTGGCTTTGTGCACCAATGGGAGCTTGCCATGCATCACCCAGTCTCCTTGTGGAGTTCCCTGGGATATGACCCTCATTCAATGGAACCTAGTGTGTGATCGGGGGCGTTGGGAGGGGGCTGTCTGAGAGTCATCCCTCTGTACTTGCTACCAATCACCTCATTGTCTCCAACCCCATGTGCCTCTCCCACCCATCGTACCCTTGTAGACCCGTGATCCAAGCAATGAGAGCACAGTCCTGGGAATAGGCTCTGCTTCCCAGGAGAGCTGCCAGCCTCAGAGTGACCCATTCTCGGAGAATGGGAACTCCACCCTGAGGGCCCTCAAGTGGGTGAAGTGGGGTCACGTGTTAACCGGAGACACATCAGAAAATGAGACAGGAGCTGGTGCTGTGTTCAGTCATCTCTGTCTTGGTGCTGAAGGAATAGAAGCGTATTAAGGCCACAGGAATATATTCTGGCAGGCTGGGAGAGAGATGTCAGAGGATAGTAAGAACTGCCGATGCTGGAGTTTGAGAAAACACAGTGTGGAGCTGGAGGAACACAGCAGGCCAGTCAGCATCAGAGGAGCAGGAAACGCTGACGTTTCGGGGATCTGAAACCCTATCACAGCTTTCCTGTTCCTCTGATACTGCCTGGCCTGCCGTGCTCCTCCAGCTCTACACTGTGTTATGGGAGAGAGATGTGCCTGTTATTGGAAAAAATTGGAAAGTTAAGCCCATAATAATATTGTTAGGATAACTATTGAAGTACATTCTGCTGGGCTTTCATCTGTAGCTCATTGAATCAGCTCAGGGGCACAATATCAGAAAGTGATCTCTCAGTTATAAATATGGACTGCCGGTCTTTCTCAGTCAGTGTTATGTTATGAAGATGGAATGAATGTCCTATTAGATTATCATCGCTCTGATAGAATACCTTCTACTCTCAGCAACCTTGCAGCAGGCCCTTCAGGTGATTTTACTGAAGGAGAGACAGGGGTCTTATTCCCTGCCTTTTACGATCCCAGTTGGGGATGAGGCATTGTAGTAGTCTATCACTAGCCTAATAACCACAAAGGCCCAGTTATCACACTGCTGATATGGGTTCAACTCCTGTCACTGCACCTAGTGAAATTTAAATTCAATCAACACACCTGGAATTGAAACCTAGTCTTCATGCGTCATCAAGATGATGACAGAGGAGGACTCCTGTCCAGGTATGTGGCGGGGCCCGTCTCGTTTGACTGCTAGATCTCTGACCTGGCCTGCATGTGACTCTAGATTGATCCTTAATTGCCCTCAGAAATGGCTGAGCAAGCTACTCAGTTCAAGGGCAGTTAGGGATGCGCAACAAATGCTGGTCTTGCCCACACCCCATGAAGCAACACCTATTGCTGATAGATGTTCTCATACTCATAATCTTGTTTAATTAAACTCAGAGGATATATACGTGGAAGGAGGAAGCAGGATTGGGGATGGGGTCAATTCAGTTGGAATTTCAGCTCTCCTATAGTGCATTAAGTTCTAGCAGGGTGATGGTAGATCTCCCAGCCATTCCACTGCACCCATACCTGTCATCGCCACCAATTTCCTGAGGGCAGTTAGGGCAATGAAGTGTTAGTGATGCCTACATCTCACGGATTAATTAATAAAATGCGCTTGGGAGATGTCTTGATGAGGCTTTGTTCACAGTAAAAGCTCCATAAAATTGCAGGGTGATAATGGGAACTGCAGATGCTGGAGAATCCAAGATAATAAAGTGCGGAGCCGGATGAACACAGCAGGCCCAACAGCATCTCAGGAGCACAAAAGCTGACGTTTCGGGCCTAGACCCTTCATCTGATGGAGGGTCTAGGCCCGAAACGTCAGCTTTTGTGCTCCTGAGATGCTGCTGGGCCTGCTGTGTTCATCCAGCCTCACATTTTATTATATAAAATTGCAGGGTGTGGTTTGTGGAGGGACCCATGGCATTACCTGAGATTAAATTGCTCTTCCTTCAGGAACAAACAGTTGGAGACTGAAAGCGTTTTGTTGGCCACATCTTCTCTGTTGTGGCTTGGCTCTTTACCCAATCGATGTCCAGGATTTTGACCCTGTGGAGGTGAGGAGGGAGAGTTGCCGATATCTTTGACATTCACCGTGCCTGTATCGATAGAGTTGCCCCTTTGGAAATCTTAGTTGAGTTTGATTTTGTTTGTCATCACATCAGCCCTGGTTTTCCCTCTGTGTCTGGAGGTTCGAGAGATGAGTCCCACTCAGAATTAAAGTGCAAAATCTAGACTGATGTGCAGTCCAGTTGGAGATGAGGATTCCAGATTTGATTTTATGTCTGGCTTCTCAGATGGAGGTAGAAAATCTTGTGGCACTATTTTGAAGACGAGCAAGGAAATTCTCCCCAGTGTCAACCCAATAATCCACAGATTTTTTCCTCAATTCATTCATGGGATGAGGGCATCGCTGACCAGGCAGCATTTATTGCCCATCCCCAATTGCCCAGAGGGCAGTTAAGAGTCAACCACATTGCTGTGGGTCTGGAGTCACACGTAGGCCAGACCAGGTAAGGTTGGCAGTTTCCTTCCCTAAAGGAGATTAGTGAGCCAGATGGGTTTTTCCCAGCAATCGGCAATGGATTCACAGTCATCATTAGATTTTTAATTCCAGATATTTTGTTGAATTCAAATTCTACCAGCTGCCGTGGCAGGATTCGAACCCGTGTTCCCGGAATATTGCCTGGGTCTCTGGATTAACGGCCCAGCGATAATACCTCTAGGCCATCGCCTCCCTTCTCACATCACAAGAACAGGTTGCCTACCAGGTTGTCTAGTAATCTAGGCGATGGCCTAGTGGTATTATCACTGGACTGTTAATCCAGACACTCAGACAATATTCTGGGAACCCTCCGCTGTTCCTGTTGTGGCTACCTCTACATTGGGGAAACCAAGCGGAAGCTTGGGGACCGCTTTGCCGAACACCTCCGCTTGGTTCGCAACAAACAACTGCACCTCCCAGTCATGAACCATTTCAACTCCCCCTCCCATTCTTTAGATGACATGTCCATCATGGGCCTCCTGCAGTGCCACAATGATGCCACCCGAAGGTTGCAGGAACAGCAACTCATATTCCGCTTGGGAACCCTGCAGCCCAATGGTATCAATGTGGATTTCACAAGCTTCAAAATCTCCCCTTCCCCCACTGCATCCCAAAACCAACCCAGCTCTTCCCCTCCCCCCACTGATTGCCAAAACCAGCCCAGCTCGTCCCCACCTTCCTAACCTGTTCTTCCTCTCACCCATCCCCTCCTCCCACCTCACGCTGTAACTCCATTTCCCACCTACTAACATCATCCCGCCTCCTTGACCTGCCTGTCTTCCCTGGACTGACCTATCCCCTCCCTACCTCCTCACCTATACTCTCCTCTCCACCTATCTTCTTTTCTCTCCATCTTCGGTCCTCCTCCCCCTCTCTCCCTATTTATTCCAGTTCCCTCTCCCCATCCCCCTCTCTGATGAAGGGTCTAGGCCCGAAACGTCAGCTTTTGTGCTCCTGAGATGCTGCTTGGCCTGCTGTGTTCATCCAGCTTCACGCTTTGTTATCTGGTTGTGACCTTGTTGTTTGTGGGAACTTGCTGTATGAAAATTGACTCCTACGCTTCCTGCATCACAACATTGATGGATGTTCGCTCATTGGATGCGACAGTGCTTTGAGAGTTCTGGTGATCATGAAGGGGGCTATATTAATGTGAGTTCTGCTTTTCCCAAAATCGTTGTAAGGCTATGGGCAGAAAAGCCTTGGAAATCTGCAGTGGGAACACGTTGAACCACACAATGAGATGACTGGATTCCATACAGTCCTGAAATCTGCAAGCTTATCACCAGTTGTGGGAAATGCTTGTGGATAGACACAAAGTTCAAAATGTTGACCAGGCCTGATATCTATCTCTCAGATCGTCTATTGGTCAGTCATAGTCATGGCTGCTTTCTCCACTTAGAACCTAACATTTCTAACACAGCAGGAATAATGAAGCTTGTTAAAGATTGAAATAGCTTACTGGAGTGAAAGAGTAATTTTGACAAAGGCGCTTCATTTACAATGAAACCAAAAGTCATTCGAGAAAAAGGCTTCTAATTTGCAGCAGTGTCTGTGAAGGCAAAGTGAATGTTTGATTGTTGTGATAAGAAAATTAACTCTTTGATACTTCTGCGATTAGAAGAAATGTGAGCTATTATTAACAAAACATTAACCTGAGGTTCCCATGTTCTATTATAACAGAGGCACCAACATGTTCCTATGAAATTGCCACATCCTCTATTTGAATAAAACTCTTAATATATTCGCAAGAATTTTCCCCTTTCGCATTATATTTCAGGTGTGCGTGCCTTCACATGATGTTACCTTGCCCTCTGTTATAATGACAGACCATAAAGGCATAAGACATAGGAGCGGAAATTAGGCCATTTGGCCCATAGAGTCTGCTCCACCATTCAATCATGACTGATAAGTTCCTCAACCCCATTCTCCTGCCTTCTCCCCATAACCCTTGATCCCCTTGATAATCAAGAACCTACCAATCTCAGTCTTAAATGTACTCAATGACTGGCCTCCACAGCCTTCTGTGGCAGTGAATTCCATAGATTCACCACTCTCTGGCTGAAGAAGTTTCTCCTTATCTCATTCTAAAAGGTCTTCCCTTTACTCTAGGGCTATGCCCTCAGGTCCTAGTCTCTCCTACCTATGGAAGCATCTTCCCAACATTCACCCTGTCCAGGCCATTCAGCGTTCTGTGTTAAAATTGCCATGTAATATTCTTTCATCTGCCATTTTCAGCTATCCTCTGCTATTTGCTACAGGTACAGGGCATTTTGGGGTGGCACAGTGGCTCAGTGGTTAGCACTGCTACCTCACAGTGCCAGGAACCTGGGTTCAGTTCCATACTTAGGTGGCTGACTATCTGTATGGAGTTTGCATATTCTCCCTGTGTCTGTGTGGGTTTGGTCTGGTTTCCTCCCACTGTCCAAAGATGTGCAGGCTGGGTGGAATGGCCATGCTGAATTGCACATGGTGTTTAGGGATGTGTGGATTAGGTGGGTTATGGGGGGATGAGTCTGTGTGGGATGCTCAGAGGGTCAGTGTGGATTTGTTGGGCTGAAGGGCCTGTTTCCACTCTGTAGGAATTCTATGATCATTTTAGTGTTTACTGTTATTTAATAGAATCAATGGATTTTCTCTGGCCTTTTAATGGAGCCAGTAACCTATTTAACACTTAATGCTTCTATGAAAATAACAGACAAAGGAGAGTCACAGTATCGTACAGACACTTAAATATGCTCGTAACTGAATAATGTGCTGTCCTTTTATCTCATTAGTATCTTGGACTGTTCTCATGATATTTCTGTTTCAAGGTTTTATCACTTGTGAAATGTCATAGGGTCTCTGTGTAAACATGTTCTGCAAATATTAACTTCTCTCTGTCCATGTGAAGATGAAGTTCTCTCTTACTGGTTCTGTCCCTGTTTCCTGATTATTGTTGCACATGTAGACAGACACAGCAACTGGTTTGCACACAGCAAGGTCCTAGCACCAGATAAATGACAAGATAATTTGTTTTTTTAATTTCACTGATATTGTTTGAGGAATGAATATTTGCTGGGACACTGGAGAATCTCCCCCTGTTTTTGCTTCAATAATGTCTCTGGGGATCCTGCGGAGGGTAGGCCGAATCCCAGTTATGGCCCAAAAGACAGTAGCACTGACCCCTTCCCCAGAGAACCAGCCCAGCCTGATTTGCTCAAGTGGGATGCGAACCAACAACCTCCTGACTTAGAGGCAAATAGAAGACTCAGTGTCATTGTAGCTACTGGGTTAACAATCTAAAGCCTTGGACCAATGACGCAGAGACTTGAATTCAGATCTCACCATGACAGCTGGGAACTTAAACTCTACTAAAGCAGGACAGACGTCAATGACAGGCAGTGAGAAAGGGAGAAATCCCTGATTAACCACTTAATGGATAGAACGTTGGAGCCTTTACAATTACTGTCCATATTTCCAGGCTACAGCATATTTGTAAAAGCGCGTGTCGTCATAGCCACTTGGACTCCCTGACTGAACTGTTGCACGCCCAGCACCAATAACTGTGACTGCGAAACTGCCAGATTGTTGTTTAGACAAAACACCTAGAACTTTGCTGCACTTACCTGGTCTGGTGTACTTGGTACTCCAAATGTGCATGAATGTCGATCAAACTCAGCTTCCCGATGAAATGTCCCAGCAAGCCACACAAGTTACATCAAACCATAGATGTTGGAACAGAAGCAGATCATTTAGCCCGTTGAGCCTCCTCTGCCATTCAATGAGATCACGGCTGATCTGATAATCCTTCTTGTCATTTCCCCATAACCCTGATTTCTTTCATTGATGAAAAATCCATGTATGTCAGTCTTGAATGTACTGAAGGACCCAGCCTCAACAGCTCTCTACACTAACGCATTCCACAGATTCACTACCCTCCGAGAGAAGAAATTCCTCTTCATCTCTGTCTCAAATGGATAACCCTTTACATTGAGATTATACCCTATGGTTTAGACTCTGCCTCAAGGAGAAACAATCTCTCCGCATCTATCCCGCCAAGCCCCCTAAGAACTTTTCATGCTTCCAAACTCTGATAAATTCAGGTCTGAACCATTCATCTCTCCCCATATGATGATTCCTTCTCACTTGGTGTCAGCCAAGTGAATGTTCTGTGGACTGCTTCCAATGCCGCTCTATCTTTTCTGAGATCAGGGGACTAAGACTGTGCATGGTGTTCGAGCTATGGTCTGACTAGTGCCTTCTACAGTTTTAGCAAAATGTACTTTTATACTCCAATTCCTTTGAAATAAAAGGCAACTTCCATTTGCCTACCTTATTACTGACTGTACAGGCCTGACAGATAAGGCAAATTAAGTTAAGGTGTGGATGGCTAGATGGGATTAAGATAACATTGCTATTACAGAGCATGACTGAGGGAGAGACAGGACTGGCAGCTCAATGTTCCGGACTACAGATGCTTTAGGAAAAATAGAAGCACTTGCAAGAGCGGAGGGGGAGTTGCATTTTTGATTAGAACATCTCATCTGTACTGAGAGGTGACATTCTTGATGGTTCATCCAGTCAGTGTATAGGGGTAGAACTGAGAAATAAAGAGGGTGGATCACTTTGATAGCATTGTACTGTAGGCCCCCCAGTAGTCAGCAGGAGATTGAAGAGCAAATGCATAAGGAGATCGCAGATAGCTGCAAGAGTAATAGAGTTGTAATGGTCAGGGATTTTAACTTTCCTAACATCGACTGGGACTGCTATAGTGTTAAGGGCTTGGATTGAGAGAAATTTATTAAGTGTTGTTCAGGAAGAATTTCTCATACAGTACATAGATGGCCCTACTGGAGAAGGGGGTAAAACCTGCCCTCTCTTGGGAAATAACGCTGGGCAAGTGACAGAAGTGTTAGTGGGGGAGCACTTTGCGATCAGCAACCACAATTACATTAGTTATGGAAATGGATAGGTCTGTTCCACAAGTTAAAGTTCTAAATTGGGGCAAGGACAGTTTTTTGATGGTTTTGGACAGGAACTTTCAAAAGTTGATTGGGGGAAGCTGTTTGCAGCCCAAGGGACATCTAGTAAGTGGGAAGTTTTCATAAGTGAGTTAATGAGGGCTCAGGGCTAGCATGTTCCTGTTAGAGTGAAGAGGAAGGCTGGCTGGAGTGGGAAGCCCTGGATGACTAGAGTTATTGAGGCCCTGCTCAAGAAAAAGAAAGCATGTGAAATTTATAGGCAGGTGGGATCAAGTGAATTCCTTGAGGAGTATAGAGGATGTCGGACTACACCTAAAGAGAGAAATCAGAAGTGCTAAAAGGGGAAACGAGATGGTGTTGGCAGATAAGGTAAAGGAGAATCCAAAGAGATTCTACAAATACATGAAGGGAAAAATAATAATTAGGAAGAGAATAGGGCCTCGTAAAGATCACAAGAGATGGGTGAGATCTGAAATGAATATTTCTTATCAGTATTTACAGTAGAGAAAAAAATAGATGCTGTGGAACTTGTGGAAATAAATAGTGATGTCTTGAAAAGAGTCCACATTACAGAAGAGGAGATGCTGAAAGTCTTAAAATGCATTAAGGTAGATAAATCCCCAGGACCTGATGAAGCATATTCTTGGATTGTGAGAGGCTAGGGAGGAAATTACGGGGCCGCCAGTGGAGATATTTGTATCATCGAGAGCCACAGGTGAAGAGCCCAAAGATTAGAGAGTCGCTAATATTGTGCCATTATTTAAGAAAGGCTACAGGGAAGTGCCTGGGAACTACAGGCGAGTGAGTCTGATGTTTGTTTGGAAGAGTTGTTAGAGGGCCCTCTGAGAGACAGGATCGACAGGTGTTTGGAGAGACAAGGACCCATTTGGGATAGGCAGCATGGTATTGTTTGTGAGAAATTGTGTCTCACAAATTTGGTTGAGTTTTTTGAAAGGCTGACCAAGAAAGTAGATGAGGGCCATGCGGTAGACATTGTCTACATGGACTTTAGCAAAGCCTTTGACATGGTAGGTTGTTGGGTGAGGTTCAATCCCATGGGATCCAAGGATAGCTAGCCGACTGGATACAAAACTGACTTGACAGTAGAAGACAGAGGGTGGTGGTAGAGTGTTGTTTTTCAGACTGGAGGCTTGAGACCGGTGGTGTACCACAGGGATTTGTGCTGGGCCCACTGGTATTCGTCATTTCTGTAAATGATTTGGATGAAATTTTAAGCAAGTGTGGTTAATAAGATTGCGGATGACCCCAAAATTTTTGGTGTGATGGACAGCGAAGAAGGTTACTTTGAAATGCAGCAAGATCTTGATCAATTGGGCCAGTGGGCTGAGGAATGGCAGACAGAGTTTAATTTTGATAAATACATAGTGTTGCATTTTGGTGGGTCAAACCAGGGCAGAACTGGCATTGTAGGGCCCTGGGGAGTGTTGTGGAACAAAGAGACCTGGGGTATAGTTCATAGATCTTTGAAATTGGAGTCACAGGTACATAGAGTGGTGAAAAACCTTCTCGGCATGCTTGCTTTCATTGGTCAGAGCATTGAGTATTGCACTTGGGACATCTTGTCGCAGCTGTACGAGACATTGGTGAGGCCGCATTTGGAGTACTGTGTGCAGCTCTGGCCACCCTACTATAGAAAGGATTTTATTAAACTGAAAAGAGTGCAGAAAAGATTTACTGGGATGCTACCTGGACTGGGAATTTTGATTTGTAAGGAGTAGTTGGATAGGCTGGAATATTTTTCCCTTGGGCATAAGGCACTGAGGGGGTGACTTTATAGAAGTCTATAAAATCATGAGAGGCATAGATAAGGTACCTAGCCAGCTGCTTTACCTCATGGTATGGGAGTCTAAAACTGGAGGGCATAGGTTTAAGGGGAGTTATGCAAAAGGGCCCAGGGGGGCATATTTTTCACACAGTGTATCTGGAGCAGGCTGCCAGAGGTGGTGTTGGAAGTGAGCACAGTTTTGTCATTTAAAAAACATTTAGGCAGGTACTTGGAGGGAATATGGACCACACACAGGCAAATGGGACTAGTTCAGTTGCGAAAATTGGGTAACATGGACACCTTGGGCTGGGGACCCTGTTTCCAAGCTGTAAACCTCTCTGACTCTCTTTATGCATAGAGACTCTCAAATCCTTCTGTGCTAAAACTTTCTGCAACCTTTTTCAATTTAAATAATATTTGGCATTTCTTGCCAAATTGTGTGACCTCACACTTGCCCACATTCTATTCCATCTGCAAGGAAAAGGCCACTGTACTTTTATTACAGGCTGTTTTGTGGCCAAAACACAGACCTTCACTCCCTCAAAGGCAGTTCAAAAATAGGCCACAGATGCTGGAGTCAGAGATAACAAGGTGTAGAGCTGGAGGAACACAGCAGGCCAAGCAGCGTCAGAGGAGCAGGAAAGCTGACATTTCGGGCCTAGACAATCTCTGGTTGCTGTGTTGATCCTGAGAATTATTTTTTGACAAAGACATCAGCTGATGAGCTATGGCAGTATGGGTGAGGTTGGGTGGTAATGGGGATAGGAGGAGAATGCAAATCTTCAGCAATTCCCCCACTCCTCCCATGCAGTATTATGTTAGTACATCTCCGTTCCTGGAGGAACTCCAAGCAGAGAGCTTCACAGATCAACAAAGGGAGATTCTCCATGGTCTATAAATCTGATGAACTTTGGTCAGCCTGAGCCCAAAACAATTGTGACTCTGTGTTGCATTTGCACTGCAAGAATTTTGTGTTCCAAGAGCGATCATTGCACAGACTAGCCGTAATAACAAGGTATCTGCAGTAATGAGGACTGACAAACACATTGATGTATAAGACATGTGACACTTCGACCAGCCATTACTGGGATAATTTTCCAGAGAAATCACCGAGTGAACTTGACCTAAAGGATATTAATCTGCATTCTTTTATTGAAAAGGGAATGCTACATTTAGATTACATATTGAATATGAGACATTTTATACTGTGGCAGTATCCCAAGTGTTTAATTTAAGCTATCCAGGCTTGAAAATCTGGCATCTGCTCCTGAAACCTCTCTGTCCTCTCTCTTTCTCCCTCCTCCAAGTCTTAAGGCTCAGCTTTAGGACTGGCTCTCCTTCCTTCAGCCCGCTGTCAAATTTTTTCTCTGACTGTTCTCCTGAGAAACACCAGATGGGAGGCCTTCACTGTGTTTTGAGATGAGACGGAAATGGAATTGGTCGTTCGTTATGAAGTTGGCCAGCCTCAACTCGGGTCGGGCAGGCAGGCCACATGGGTCACAGGCCCTCCACCAACTCCCTCCCCTCTTCTGTTGTGGTACGTAGGCAAAGTTGTGAGCTCCAGACCAGCAGTGGCACTTGGACTCAGTATCTGCAATATCCTTATTTAAACCCCTTGATCCTAGTAGATGGATCTTTGAGGTCTAATTGCAGTTGCAGAGAAAAGACTGCGAGAAAGTAATGTTTGTTCCCTGTGGATTAAGCTAATCCCAACATGGCTATTCTAACCCTCCCCCACTTCTGGATACTAGGAGATAATCCCATCCTTCTGCTTCCTCCAACATCTGAAGCCACCACCACCTCCATCTCCATCTGTCCATAATTCCAATACTTTAATATGGATCCCAGTAGGAAGAGGTTTGGGAAGCATTGTGGAATGGTTCAACAAGTCAGAGCCCACATGACAACTAATCATCACACTCTGCTCATACAGTGTAAAATGCAGTTCTCCTTCATATTGGCATTCTTGCCAAGTATCCTGATGAGTGCAAGACAAAAAGCTTTGCCAAAATGAATCTCTTTTCCAGCAATGCTCAAGTTTGATACTACCAAATGCCTCTTAGAAAGGATGTATGCACTTTCTGTTTCATAAGCCTTCTTATATATTATTCCCAGTCATGTTTTTGCAGCAAAATTGCTGTGTCAACAATTGTTCTCAAAAGCTGTCACATCTGTGGCCTCATTGCAGTTGCAGTCTATGATGACTGGATGGCCATGATGTGGAGGTGCCGTTGTTGGACCGGGGTGGACAAGGTCAGAAATCACACGACAGAGTCCAACAGGTTTATTTGAAAACACAAGCTTTTGGGTCCTCACTCCATATTCAGGTGTTAGGGAGAGAGAATAGTATCAGACACAGAATTTATAAGTAAACAATCAAACGGTCACACCACTGATGAGGATGTATTAAACAAATCTGAGATGCTTGCTAAATCTTTAATCATTTAAAAGGATTTAATTGATTAATATGTTTACGTAAATCCCCGAATTCCTTTCAAGTCGTGGTCCTGACAGAACTAGAGGTTTTATCAGTGTAAAGCAGAGGTGACATTTTAGGTCAGACAATGCATGTTAGATGTGAGACCTTGTTTGGAATCTGTTTGCGTCTTGGTTTGGAGTCAGACTGATTTTATTCATAAAATAGGAATTTATAAAATCCTGTATTGTCTGACTGGCTGTAAATTGTGTGTTTTTTGAACAAAGAAAATGGATCTGCAAATACAATGTGTGTGTGTGAGTGTGTGTGTGTGTGTGTGTGTGTGTGTGTGTGTGTGTGTGGGGTGAGGGGAGGCAGAGAGTGTGTGTGTGTGTGTGTTGGGGGAGTGTGTGTTTGTGTGTGTGTGTGTGTGTGTGTGTGTGATGGGGGAGACAGAGAGAGAGTGTGTTTGTCTGTGTGTGTGTGTGTCTGTGTGTGTGTGTGTGTGTGTGTGTGTCTATGTGTGTGTGTGTGTGTGTGTGTGTGTGTGGTGAGGGGAGGCAGAGAGTGTGCGTGTGTGTTGAGGGGAGTGTGTGTGTGTTGGGGGAGTGTGTGTGTGTCTGTGTGTGTGATGGGAGACAGAGAGAGTGTGTGTGTGTGTGTGTGTGTGTGTCTCTGTGTGTGTGTGTGTGGTGAGGGGAGGCAGAGAGTGTGCGTGTGTGTTGAGGGGAGTGTGTGTGTGTGTGAGAGAGAGAGAGCGAGATGGGGGGAGACAGAGTGTGTCTGTGTGTGTGTGTGTGTGTGTGTGTGTGTGTGTGTGTGTGTGTGGGGTGAGGGGAGGCAGAGAGTGTGTGTGTGTGTTGGGGGAGTGTGTGTGTGTGTGTGTGTGTGTGTGTGTGTGTGTGTGTGTGATGGGGGAGACAGAGAGAGAGTGTGTTTGTCTGTGTGTGTGTGTGTGTGTGTGTGTGTGTGTGTGTGTGTGTGTGTGTCTCTGTGTGTGTGTGTGTGTGTGGTGAGGGGAAGCAGAGAGTGTGCGTGTGTGTTGAGGGGAGTGTGTGTGTGTTGGGGGAGTGTGTGTGTGTGTGTGTGTGTGTGATGGGAGACAGAGAGAGTGTGTGTGTGTGTGTGTGTGTGTGTGTGTGGTGAGGGGAGGCAGAGAGTGTGCGTGTGTGTTGAGGGGAGTGTGTGTGTGTGTGTGTGTGTGTGTGAGAGGCGGGGAGAGAGAGTATGTGTGACTTTGGGATATACAGCAACAGAGTTGCTGAGCAGAGGCTGATAGACAAGGACGCCCTCAAATGGGATCTTAGATTCATGATGCACTATAGGTGACCCCACCTCTATATTCTTTCTGTCTCACACACACACACACACACAAACACACACAGACACAAATTTTTATTTGCAGATACATCTTATTTTGTTCAAAATGCACTCAATGTGTCGACAGTCAGACAATATGGCATTTTATAAATTCCTACTTTAGAAATAAAACCACTCTGGCTCCAAACTAAGACACAAACAGATTATAAACAAGGCCTCACACCTAACATGCACTGGCCGACCTAAAAGGCCACCTCTTCCTTACATTGATAAAACGTTTATTTCTCCAAGACAATGATTTGAAAGAAATTTGGGGACTTACATATACATATTAATCAATTAAAACCTTTTAACTGATTAAAAATTTAACAGCATCTTAGGTTTGTTTAGTGAATCCTCATCAATGGTGTGAACCTTTGATCTTTTATTTATAAATTCTGTGTCTGATACTACGTCTCACTAACACCTGAAGAAGGAGTGATGCCCTGAAAGCGTGTGTTTTCAAATGAGCCTGTTGTACCATAAACTGGTGTTGTGTGATTTCTGACTACTGGATGGCAGTGTGGAGCGGGTTTTTGAACTTTTTCCAGCTCCCAAGCTAAATGTTACGCAGATAAACAACAGGGATATCAGTGAAATGGCTGATGTGACTCCTTGTGATTTACCACAGGCTAAATCCTACTCAACCCCTGGCTTATATCTGATTGCTGTTGTCCTGGGAAACAGGATGGTGAATCAAAGCCTTTGTCACAAGGCAAGCAGAAGAAGTTGATTAAAGTTTTGTCAAAGGCCTGTAGCTCGGGTTGTGGGTGAGCTTGTTGACTTGCTCACCGAGCTGGCTTGTTCCCGTTCAGATGTTTTGGCATCATGACAGATGACATTCAGTGAAGCCCCCGATGAAGCGCTGTTGTTCTACCCTGCATGGAATTTGTACTGTCTGGTCCGTGATGGTTAGTACTGTCATTTCCGGCTCTGTTCTGTATGGATTTGTATATGGGACCCAATTCTATATGTTTGTTGATTGCATTACGGATTGAGAACCATACCTCTTGGATTTCACGTGTGTGTCTATGTTTGGCTTGGGCTGCTATGGTTACCTTGTCCCAGTTAAATTGATGGCCTTCATTGCCCATGTGTACTGATATTAGGGAAAGTTTATCGTGCCTTTTTGCCGCTAGCCAATGTATTCTGATGGCTAGTTTCCTTCCTGTCTGTCTGATGTAATGTTTGAGGCAGTCGTTGCTTGGTATTTCACATTTTTGCAAAACGTTTAATGAAGTAGTTGCTTGCTGAAACAAAAACAAAGTTGCTGGAGAAGCTCAGCAGGTCTGGCAGCATCCGCGAAGGAAAAAACAGAGTGAATGTTTCGGGTCCGGTGACCCTTCCTCAGAAATGACGGTGGCTGGGAAAACGTCAGAAAAGTGGGGAGGTGGGTGCGGTCGGGGTAAACGATAGGATAGCCCCCCAAAGAGAGAGAGAAAGACAGTTGGACAGACAAAGCAGTTGGTAATGATCAGGCTGGGAGGGCAAACACCAGGAGCGATGGTGAAATTAAAGTCGGTGGGCAAGAAGAGAGATTGGAATGGAAATCCTGTTGGAGAGAGGAGCAGAACTTCTTCAAGGTGGACATGCCTGGAAGAGATGTGACAGTGAGTTAAACACTAAATAAAAATTGAAAAAACTGCGGATGCTGGAAATCAGGAACAAAAACAAAGTTGCTCAGCCACCATCAGTTCTGAGGAAGGGTCACTGGACCCGAAATGTTAACTCTGTTTTATTCCTCACTGATTATGCCAGACCTGCTGAGCTTTTCCAGCAACTTCGTTTATGTTCCTGATTTACAGCATCCGCAGTTCTTTCAGTTTTTATTTCATAGTTGCTTTCTGAGCGTGGTTCAAGATTATTGACAGTGGGCAGTCACTTGCCCTCAGTGGTTACAGGATGAACCTGAAAGGGGTGGAGAAAGGTGAGCAGTCTGAGTGTTTTCTCTCATCCACAAAGATGGTTGAGAGGTGAAGGAAAGGGGACAGGACACAGAATTCGCTTTCACAGCGTAGAAGCATCTTGAAGTTGATGTGGTGTGATAGAGAATGTGTGCCAAAGAGATGTAAAGGACTTAAAAGGAAATGCTCGGAAAAGTTAATTTGCAATAGATATTAGGGAAAATCATCTTTAAAGATTGATGAAAGCAGGCTTAGGCTCCTTAGAAGGGTAATATAGGTAGGTCCACTGGGGCTATTCACAATACAATTAGATTCCACATTTGGAGAGATAATGTGCTAGAGGAACAAGCTTTGATAGGTTGAAAGAGCGTTTTTTCATTCCTGACTTTCTTATAAAGTAATCTGAAGGTCACCAATGATATGGGCTGTGACCCTGCTGAACAGTATTCCTGCTAATACTGCAGAAAGCTTATTTTTCTCTCTCCGTAAGAACTAAACCCATTATCTGAAGACCATTGAGTTTCTCTTTCAGACAGCCAGCTATCAGACCACAATAATCATCTCCTCCATGATATCCAGATTGTGAATAAATAACTGTCGATTGTGAGCCTCTTCATTACAAGAGACCATTGTCAAAGCAGTGAGGATGCCACATTCTCTTCCTGAAATCAAGCCCTTTTTCTCTTTCTCAAGCACAAACAGAAAACTTCCATCTTTGACAAAGGAAATGGGTGTGCACGGTTTCTGAACAACATATCGCAAGACTGATGCAGGTGGGGAATGCTGGTGGGTCTGTCGTTCCTGATTAAAAGTTACTGTTGTTACAACAAGCGACTGCCCTTCACCAATGTTCTTAGGAAGAAGGAAAAATTGAATGAGATCAAAACCTTTCCTGTATGATCAGGATTGTTCTCCAACAGAGATGCAATTCATTTTCACAATACCCTCAGGAAAGCACGACTGGGCACTACATGATGGGTGGCTCTGCAGTTTCACGAGTCCTCCATCACAAGGAGGACCTAGCAAAGCCGCAGCTCAAATGTTAACTATTTCAAAGGCAGAGGGAATGACAATGGTGCTGAGACTGTAACAAGACCAGAAGTTGCTGGTAAAGCTCAGCAGGTCTGGCAGCATCTGAGAAGAACAAAATCAAAGTAAATGTTTCGGGTCTAGTGACCCTTCCTCAGAACTGCTGAGACAGTGTTCAGAGCTGACTGCTGTCAAGTGACTGATCCCCACAATAGGCTTTTATGTACACACACATGCACATATAAACACACGCACACAAACACATACACAAATAAACACACTGTCACATACACAGACAGCCTATGATTACAGTGCACACTAACATACGTGAGCACGCAGTCACACATTGACATATATACATGCACAAACGCATGCACTTACACACCCATAGTCATGTGCACAATCATGCACATACATTACTCGCAAACATATACAGGAACTCAACACACATACAACTACGCGAACACATACAATGCACAAAAATGCATTTACATACAAACACACACACAGGCAAACAAACACAAACACATTAAACCAGACGCATCGGCTCAGACTCAAAGAAAACTACAAACTCACGTGCAGACAAGTTGAGCTGATCAAGCTCCCAAACACAGCAAATGAGATCAATGACAATTTAATCTGTAATTATCCATTCAGGATAATGTCGAGCTGGCAAGAATCTAAAGTAGGCTATTAATATGGGACTGGCGCAGCTCTGAGCGAGCTGCTGTCACACAATGAGACGATTTGAGTAGGAATGGTGAGGCTTTGCTTAATTGTATAGGAGCTTGGTTAGACCGCATCTGGAGTACTTTTGATCTCCTTACCTCAGGAAAGATACTATTGTCATGGAGGGAGTGCAACAGAGGTCAACCAGACTTGTTCCTGGGAAGGTGGGACTGTCCTATTAAGAGTGTTTAGACCAATTGGGCTGGTATCCTCTCGGGTTTGGAAGAATGAGTGGTGATTTCATTGAAACATACAAATTGAGTCATAGAGGTATACTACGGTTTCCAAAACTGAACTAATCCCATGTACCTACATTTGGTGCATATCCCTCTAAACCTTTCCAATCCATGTACCTGTCCAAATGCCCTTTAAATGTTGTAATTGTACCCACCTTACCATCTCCTGTGGCACCTCGCTATAGATATGCACCATCTGTGTGTAAAGTCCCCTGGTTGGGGGGTGTAGAAACAGATGGCACAGTTTAAAAATAAGACCGATTTATGTCTGAGATTAAAACAAAAGTTTGTTTACTCGGAGCGTTGTGTACATTTGGAATTCTGTACCACAGGGGGCTGTGGAAGCTGTGTCTTCGAGGTGTGTTTAAGGTAGAGGCTGATAGAGTTATGATTCCCAGTGGTGTGCAGGGTGATGGGGACGAGGGTCGGTAAAAGGCATTGAAGTATTCAGTCTACCGTGATCGTACAGAATGGTGGAGTGTCTTGATGGGCTGAATGGCCTACTGGTGTTTCTCTGCTCCTAGCTCCTTTCAGTATGCCATCCTAATTGAGCACTGGGCACTGTACTGTGCTGGAATATTGTAAAGGTCATGTCATTATATCCCTTTTGGTGAGAGCCTAGGAATGAGAACTCACAATGGGAAATTTGCAATTCCTAAACCAGTGCAAAGGAGTGATAATAAAAACTGAAAACATCGGGAATTCACAGCTGTTAACTCCATGCTTGCAAGAGGTAGATAGGTTAATGTGGACTGCTCACTCAGAGCTGATCCAATCCCATATTAATAGCGTGCTTTAGATTCTTGCCAGCTCTGTGTTATCTGCATTTGCAGTTATTATTTTAGGACTATGACATTCCCAGTTTTTTTTTCACTGGGAGTTAGCAATGATTGCATTCTGCTTTAGTCCAAGTTGGATTGCTTTGGTCTCCTCTGACGTGCTGCCCAGTTTATGGAAGGTTCCTTCATGTGTTAGATTAACAAAGGCTAAACCAGTCCAGTTCCTGATGAGCCAACACACATTGCTTACAAAAGGACGAATTTGGGGCTAGTTCTTTAACCGTACCAGAAGACACAGTGAATGCGATTTTACCTCATTTGAAAAGATACCAAACTTGTGTAGAGTTTAAATTATGTTCAACATTCCTCTGAGAAAAAGTCAACCTACAACGGCACACAACAACACTGTGGGTGATGGTGTAAAATGGCCAATAGAAATAACAGCCTGTTTTACAAATCTCCTCAGCCTTATTCCTGTGAACAATCACAGAGGGCAGACCTTGGATGTTGGGGAAAATTCGTGCCTCGCTCTCTCGACGCACTAAAAACGCACCGAGGCATCAGGAAGACAGCACTCAGAGAGCCCATTGTCCCTTAACCTTGACTGCAGTATAGAAGTGTGTGCGCAACGTGAGATCTGACTCAGTTTCTCTTTGTGCAGGATGAGGTTGGTTTTCTTTATGTGCGTTTGTGTTTCTCTGCCCTTGCTTTCTGTGACGAGACTGAAATTCTCCCTTTATCTATCAGTGTGTGTGGTACACTTCCCGGGGAGCGGTGGGGCGGGTGGGGTGGGGGTGAAATAATAAGATGCTTTTTTTCCACCACATTAAAGCATCCTTCAGGGCTGATAAAGTTTTAATCCTCAATGTGTACTTGGCTATTTACAAGTTCTTTATCTGGGTGTCCAGCCTATTCAGAAGGCTGGATTATGGTTTTTATTCCTGCGGCTCTCGGGGGTGTTCCATCAGTAATGCCATTAGACCATGCACTGTGTGTCAATTCAGACATCCTATAAGCCCACAGCAGTTTCTTCTGCTGAACGTTGGGTAGAGATTCTGTTGTAGCTTAGTACGGTCACCCTCAGACCTTTACCGACACAATTCTGCAACCCAGTCCTGGCACCAGATGTCCTTCGCATTGGCTTTGATGTGAGAAAGAGCCCTGGGCTCCGGCAACCGAGTTAAAATGTTTTGAAACTTGATTAACGTGGAACACGGCTGCAGTGAGGCAGGAGGCAGAGTGGTGGAAAATGCTTTCACGTTGTGGATAAAATGTTGATGCTTACTGATCAACAATTGGCGGCCCACATTCAAGCCTATGCTTCAGGTCTCACTCTATCCCTCAGAGAACAGCTTCCTCTTTGTTCACTCTGGGGATGTAAGTCTCACTATCATATTTTATTAAACACCCTGTTTGTTATTTTTAGTCCTTAGGGTCACAGTGGTCTTAAGGCAATGATGCAGCCTTCTCTGTTGCCAGATGGGAGAGCCCCCAGCACCTGAATGGCTGGCACCCTTAGCTGGACAGGATCTCTGCTGGATATCTCGGAGGGAGAGCTGCTGCTGTCCTCTGAACCTAGTCCAAACAGAATGCAGCGAGCCTTACTGGCATCCCCTCTTGTAGCTCGGTGTTATGTTTTGCTTTACAATGATTGTGTGAAGCTCCTTGGGATATTTTATTGTAGCAAAATCGCTATATAAATGCCCACTGTTGTTGCTTGGCATGTCATCTGATGATAATGATGCATGGAGGGAGCACAATATTTGTGCTAGTCACTCTTCACAGATTGATCTACAAAAGAAAGTGGAGCGATGACTATATTGACAAAAGCAATGTGCTGTTGATGATAATGGTTTAGTGTTGATGTCAGTAATTTGTCATTTGTGTCAATGATGTGCTGTTTATGGTATTATTGATGTGAGATGGAGCATTGATGAGTCAGATTGATATTTATAGTATCTCACTGCTGTTCAAGGTGAATTTATTGATGCTCAAGCTGCATAATTCATGACAGTGATGTGTCATTATTATTAAAGATGTGTTACTGTACCTCATGGTGCATTATCAGTGTTAATGGTGAGTTAATGTGCATTAGTGGTGTTGCAATTATTGTTAATATTGATCTTATAGTGTGATATTGTCATTAATGGTGTGTAACCATTGCTGACGTCAGTGAAGCATCGTGATTGCTAATGAAGTGTCAATATTTGCTTTCAATTTTCTATCCCATTCTCACCTTCCCTCTGATTCATAGCAACCCACAATTCCATTGTGGTTTGCGCATCCCTGTGGTGTCCCAATAAAACTGGTCTTTCTCCATCTGGGATTCCTTAAGCCATGAACATTGGCTGTGGTTGAAACTTACAGAGTACTGCAAGGTCTAGGTTGAGTGGACATGGAGAAGATGTTTCCATTAATACGAGGGAAGCTGCCTCAGGGTGAAGGGATGGCCCTTTAGAACTGAGATGAGGAGGAATTACTTCAGCCAGATGATGTTAATCTGTGGAATTTATTGCTGTAGACAGCTCTGGAGACCAAGACATTGAGTGTCTCTGAAGCAGAGATAGATGGGTTCTTGTTTAGTATGAGGATCAAGGCTTACAGGAGAATGGGATTGAGTAGCCATGATCAATGGGTGGACCAGACTCGATGGGCTGAATGGTCGAATTCTGCTCCTTTATCTTATGGTTTTAATGCATCAAACTGGAGCCCAATTCAGTCATTGCTGGTTGCGATATACCAGTGACTTCTGTGCAGACATTCAGTCAAGGCACTTGGAAGTTTTAACACTTGTAGATCTCTGTTCCTAACAGTTCAATTCTCAGTGAGGAGGCACTGGGAGGAATTGCAGATAGTGCAATGAATCTGACTGACCAGGAAACCCTTCTCCATTGACCTCTATTCAACTTTTCATTAAACCGTTTATCAACGCAGCTCTCTGAGCCACAAATTCCTTGTGTGGGATTGGTGCCCGGTGTGGGATTGGTGCCTGGTGTGGGATTGGTGCCCGGTGTGGGATTGGTATCTGGTGTGGGATTGGACTGGGTGTGGGATTGGTGCCCGGTGTGGGATTGGACTGGGTGTGGGATTGGAATCCGATGTGGGATTGGTGCCCGGTGTGGGATTGGAACCCGGTGTGGGATTGGTGCCCGGTGTGGGATTGGTGCCCGGTGTGGGATTGGAACCCGGTGTGGGATTGGTGCCCGGTGTGGGATTGGACTGGGTGTGGGATTGGAACCCGGTGTGGGATTGGTGCCCGGTGTGGGATTGGTGCCCGGTGTGGGATTGGACTGGGTGTGGGATTGGTGCCCGGTGTGGGATTGGAACCCGGTGTGGGATTGGTGCCCGGTGTGGGATTGGAACCCGGTGTGGGATTGGAACCCGGTGTGGGATTGGTGCCCGGTGTGGGATTGGAGCCCGGTGTGGGATTGGAACCCGGTGTGGGATTGGAACCCGGTGTGGGATTGGTGCCCGGTGTGGGATTGGAACCCGGTGTGGGATTGGTGCCCGGTGTGGGATTGGAACCCGGTGTGGGATTGGTGCCCGGTGTGGGATTGGAACCCGGTGTGGGATTGGAACCCGGTGTGGGATTGGAGCCCGGTGTGGGATTGGAGCCCGGTGTGGGATTGGAACCCAGTATGGGATTGGAACCCGGTGTGGGATTGGTGCCCGGTGTGGGATTGGAACCCGGTGTGGGATTGGTGCCCGGTGTGGGATTGGTGCCCGGTGTGGGATTGGAACCCGGTGTGGGATTGGTGCCCGGTGTGGGATTGGTGCCCGGTGTGGGATTGGGGCCCGGTGTGGGATTGGACTGGGTGTGGGTTTGGAACCCGGTGTGGGATTGGTGCCCAGTGTGGGATTGGAGCCCGGTGTGGGATTGGAACCCGGTGTGGGATTGGAAACCGGTGTGGGATTGGTGCCCGGTGTGGGATTGGTGCCCGGTGTGGGATTGGAGCCCGGTGTGGGATTGGTGCCCGGTGTGGGATTGGAACCCGGTGTGGGATTGGTGCCCGGTGTGGGATTGGTGCCCGGTGTGGGATTGGAACCCGGTGTGGGATTGGTGCCCGGTGTGGGATTGGAACCCGGTGTGGGATTCGTGCCCGGTGTGGGATTGGAACCCGGTGTGGGATTGGAGCCCGGTGTGGGATTGGAGCCCGGTGTGGGATTGGTGCCCGGTGTGGGATTGGAGCCCGGTGTGGGATTGGAACCCGGTGTGGGATTGGAACCCGGTGTGGGATTGGTGCCCGGTGTGGGATTGGAACCCGGTGTGGGATTGGTGCCCGGTGTGGGATTGGTGCCCGGTGTGGGATTGGAACCCGGTGTGGGATTGGTGCCCGGTGTGGGATTGGACTGGGTGTGGGTTTGGAACCCGGTGTGGGATTGGTGCCCGGTGTGGGATTGGAGCCCGGTGTGGGATTGGTGCCCGGTGTGGGATTGGAGCCCGGTGTGGGATTGGAACCCGGTGTGGGATTGGACTGGGTGTGGGTTTGGAACCCGGTGTGGGATTGGAACCCGGTGTGGGATTGGTGCCCGGTGTGGGATTGGTGCCCGGTGTGGGATTGGACTGGGTGTGGGTTTGGAACCCGGTGTGGGATTGGAGCCCGGTGTGGGATTGGTGCCCGGTGTGGGATTGGAGCCCGGTGTGGGATTGGAACCCGGTGTGGGATTGGAACCCGGTGTGGTATTGGTGCCCAGTGTGGGATTGGAACCCGGTGTGGGATTGGTGCCCGGTGTGGGATTGGTGCCCGGTGTGGGATTGGAGCCCGGTGTGGGATTGGTGCCCGGTGTGGGATTGGAGCCCGGTGTGGGATTGGAGCCCGGTGTGGGATTGGAACCCGGTGTGGGATTGGACTGGGTGTGGGTTTGGAACCCGGTGTGGGATTGGAACCTGGTGTGGGATTGGTGCCCGGTGTGGGATTGGTGCCCGGTGTGGGATTGGACTGGGTGTGGGTTTGGAACCCGGTGTGGGATTGGTGCCCGGTGTGGGATTGGAACCCGGTGTGGGATTGGTGCCGGTGTGGGATTGGTGCCCGGTGTGGGATTGGAACCCGGTGTGGGATTGGAACCCGGTGTGGGATTGGTGCCCGGTGTGGGATTGGTGCCCGGTGTGGGATTGGAGCCCGGTGTGGGATTGGTGCCCGGTGTGGGATTGGAACCCGGTGTGGGATTGGTGCCGGTGTGGGATTGGTGCCCGGTGTGGGATTGGAACCCGGTGTGGGATTGGTGCCCGGTGTGGGATTGGAACCCGGTGTGGGATTCGTGCCCGGTGTGGGATTGGAACCCGGTGTGGGATTGGAACCCGGTGTGGGATTGGAGCCCGGTGTGGGATTGGAACCCGGTGTGGGATTGGTGCCCGGTGTGGGATTGGTGCCCGGTGTGGGATTGGAGCCCGGTGTGGGATTGGAACCCGGTGTGGGATTGGAACCCGGTGTGGGATTGGTGCCCGGTGTGGGATTGGAACCCGGTGTGGGATTGGTGCCCGGTGTGGGATTGGTGCCCGGTGTGGGATTGGAACCCGGTGTGGGATTGGTGCCCGGTGTGGGATTGGTGCCCGGTGTGGGATTGGACTGGGTGTGGGTTTGGAACCCGGTGTGGGATTGGTGCCCGGTGTGGGATTGGTGCCCGGTGTGGGATTGGAGCCCGGTGTGGGATTGGTGCCCGGTGTGGGATTGGAGCCCGGTGTGGGATTGGAGCCCGGTGTGGGATTGGAACCCGGTGTGGGATTGGACTGGGTGTGGGTTTGGAACCCGGTGTGGGATTGGAACCCGGTGTGGGATTGGTGCCCGGTGTGGGATTGGTGCCCGGTGTGGGATTGGACTGGGTGTGGGTTTGGAACCCGGTGTGGGATTGGAGCCCGGTGTGGGAATGGTGCCCGGTGTGGGATTGGAGCCCGGTGTGGGATTGGAACCCGGTGTGGGATTGGAACCCGGTGTGGTATTGGTGCCCAGTGTGGGATTGGAACCCGGTGTGGGATTGGTGCCCGGTGTGGGATTGGAGCCCGGTGTGGGATTGGTGCCCGGTGTGGGATTGGAGCCCGGTGTGGGATTGGAGCCCGGTGTGGGATTGGAACCCGGTGTGGGATTGGACTGGGTGTGGGTTTGGAACCCGGTGTGGGATTGGAACCCGGTGTGGGATTGGTGCCCGGTGTGGGATTGGTGCCCGGTGTGGGATTTGACTGGGTGTGGGTTTGGAACCCGGTGAGGGATTGGAACCCGGTGTGGGATTGGAGCCCGGTGTGGGATTGGAACCCGGTGTGGGATTGGTGCCCAGTGTGGGATTGGAGCCCGGTGTGGGATTGGTGCCCGGTGTGGGATTGGAGCCCGGTGTGGGATTGGTGCCCGGTGTGGGATTGGTGCCCGGTGTGGGATTGGAACCCGGTGTGGGATTGGTGCCCGGTGTGGGATTGGAACCCGGTGTGGGATTGGTGCCCGGTGTGGGATTGGTGCCCGGTGTGGGATTGGACTGGGTGTGGGTTTGGAACCCGGTGTGGGATTGGAACCCGGTGTGGGATTGGTGCCCGGTGTGGGATTGGTGCCCGGTGTGGGATTGGACTGGGTGTGGGTTTGGAACCCGGTGTGGGATTGGAGCCCGGTGTGGGATTGGAGCCCGGTGTGGGATTGGAACCCGGTGTGGGATTGGTGCCCAGTGTGGGATTGGAGCCCGGTGTGGGATTGGTGCCCGGTGTGGGATTGGAACCCGGTGTGGGATTGGTGCCCGGTGTGGGATTGGAACCCGGTGTGGGATTGGTGCTCGGTGTGGGATTGGTGCCCGGTGTGGGATTGGACTGGGTGTGGGATTGGAACCCGGTGTGGGATTGGTGCTCGGTGCGGGATTGGTGCCCGGTGTGGGATTGGACTGGGTGTGGGATTGGAACCCGGTGTGGGATTGGTGCCCGGTGTGGGATTGGTGCCCGGTGTGGGATTGGAACCCGGTGTGGGTTTGGTGCCCCGTGTGGGATTGGAACCCAGTGTGGGATTCGAGCCCGGTGTGGGATTGGTGCCCGGTGTGGGATTGGAACCCGGTGTGGGATTGGTGCCCGGTGTGGGTTTGGAACCCGGAGGGGGATTGGAACCCGGTGTGGGATTGGAACCCAGTGTGAGATTGGAACCCGGTGTGGGATTGGTGCCTGGTGTGGGATTAGAACCCGGTGTGGGATTGGTGCCCGGTGTGGGATTGGAACCCGGTGTGGGTTTGGTATCTGGTGTGGGATTGGTACTCGGTGTGGGATTGGTGCCCGGTGTGGGATTAGAACCCGGTGTGGGATTGGTATCTGGTGTGGGATTGGTACTCGGTGTGGGATTTGTGCCCGGTGTGGGATTTGAATCCTGAGCTTTGTCCTCAGAGGTTTATCTTAGTATCCCATAAGATCTCCTTTGTCCCTTGAACTACATACGTGACAAACCTCCCAGAACTTTTCTGAGAGAAATTGTATACGAGGCAAATAAGGAGGATGGAAAGCGTGATGCCCACTTGCCCTCACAGTATAGAGGACATGGGATGTGATTCCCTGTTGTTTTGTATTTAATGTAGGGGTTGGATAAATGTCCCTGGGATAACTCACCGCACCACTTGACACTGAACCCATTAAGAGCCGTCTCTGTGGCGCTTTAGGTTAGCGTGTTTGGCTATTAGCCAGAAGGTTGGTGGTTCGAGATCCCCCGGAGGTGAAATGTTCATTCAGTTCAGGGCGGCACGGTGGCTCAGTGGTTAGCACTGCAGCCTCACAGCACCAGGGACCCCGGTTCGATTCCAGCCTCGGGTGACTGTCTGTGTGGAGTTTGCGCATTCTCCCCGTGATTGCGTGGGTTTGCTCCGGTTTCCTCTCACTGTCCAAAGGTCTGCAGGTTAGATGGATTGGCCATGCTAAATTGCTCCTAGTGTTCGGGGATTTGTAGATTAGGTGGGTTTTAAGGGAATTGGTTTGGGTGGGATGCACCAAGGGTCGGTGTTGGCCGAATGGCCTGTTTACACACTATTGGGATTCTATGAACTGATGGACAAATGAGGATGAGTGCCTCTATTATGGATTCGGAGAATTCCTACAGTGTGGAAGCAGGCCATATGCTTCATTGTGTCCACACCGACCCTCTGAAGAGCATCCCACCCATATTCACCCCTGACCCTACCCCTGTTATCCTGCATTTCCCATGGCTAATCCACTCAGCTTGCACATCCATGGACACTGTGGGCAATTTAACGTGCATTTCAGATGAATAAAGGAATTATTGCTCTTGGATGAGTAAGTGGATGATGTGGAAGAGTGGAGCAGTTTGTGTGGACCAGGGGAGGGAGGGGTTTCAGGTTCACAAGGCACAAGAAACAGCCCTGCAGGATCATAAGATTATTTTAAAACAAGTGCTAATTGTGGCAGGAAGGCGTGTGTCATTACCCCTCAGGTTGTATGTTGTCCTTGACATAGTTTGCTTTGTTTAAAGATGGTTTGAGAAGATTTCTAGCTTGGGTTGTAGACTTGCTTTCTGACCTGGTGTGTATGATTGTAGATGTTGTGTCACCTTGCTAGGTAACATCGTCATTGCGCCTCCGGCAAAGCATTAGTGTTCTTGTTTTTCTTTGTCTCAGTTTGCTGGGGTGGTTGGTATCACTTCCAGTTCTGTGAGGACTGTGAGGTACATTATAAAGGCCAAACTGGAAGAAAGCTGACAATGAGGATACAGGAACACTAACTAACGACCAAGAGACAGGACCAATTCTCACTGGTCTCAATAGACGTGGGCAAAGAATGACACGAATTCAACTGGGACAACACATCCATAATAGCACCGGCCAAGCTGTGAGAGACATGCCGGGGAATTCCAACCAGAACTCCATCAACAAACACACCGAATAGGGCCCGATATACAATCCACTGAAAAACAGAACCGGAACTGATGCCAACCACCCCAGCAAACCGAGACATATAAATAACAAGCGGGACAGCACACCAACGCCTCACAGCGGGTGCACTGACGATGTTACCTAATAGAGTGACAAAACAACTGCAAACAAACATGCCAGCTCAGCGAGCAAGTCTACAACCTCATATCTGGCATTGTGTTTGTGGAATGTACACACATCCCCACGTTGATGCAGTAGAGTGGAAGGCTATTCGGCCTATTGTGCCCACCACTACACTGAGGGTACCTGCTGCGAAAGGTGTGGTCAAGCTGCCTGTTGACTGTAATCAGTGACATTTTCACAAGTTTTCTGGAAAAAAAACACTCGAAATGGAAACCAGAGCCGTTAGTCGTCAAGAGGTGAAAGATCATCTCATGCAGCAATAATTAGATCCTGGACGGAATGATTCCTAGAAGTTTTGTATTGATTGCGGTCCTCTTGTATATGGGTATAATGGCCTACGGGTCAATTAATTTGATTTGCTTTCTGTATAAAGAGCAGCAGTTGTACAGCTCATTATTCTTTCAGCCATTACGTTTGGGTAAATAAAATTTAAAACATTTCAGATTACATTGGTTGGCTTTTGCAGACCGCAGACATACTCTGGGAGAATGTAATTCGTTTGTGAAGCCTTCCATTTCAGATTGTCGTGACAGTTCCACTTTAATATTTGTTAAAAGCTCTCTAATTGAAGGATGTTAAGAAGTGTGCCTGTTAATATCTTGTAATGCATCCAGGGCACTGACTGGCCAGGGTAATGTATGGCAGCCTGAGTGACACGGCTGAGAAATGTTAAAAACTGCGTCCCTGACTACTCCCTCAGGTGGGTACACATGATCCCAATGCGTGTTTCGAAGTAGACTGGGGGTGGGGGTGGGGGTGGGAACTGACTGGCTGCAATTTATAATTTATCTATCACCCAACGTCATTTAAAGAAACTTTCGGGCCACGATCACATTACTGTTTGTGGGAGCATGCTGTGCGTAAATTGGCTGTTGCATTTGTTAATTACAACAGGAGCCAGATTTTCATTGGATGTGAAGCGCTTTGGACATCATGTGATCAAGAAGGACAACATATATAAGCAGGTCTTTAATAAATGCATTAACTATAAGTGTGATACGCTGCAGCACTTATGTGGCTTTGCATCAGTGCTTACAGGTGATTGCCTGTCATGTGTAGAGAGGAAAGGATTTTTAATTGTTATAGCACCTTTCATGACCTCGGTGCTGGTGCTGGGCCCAGGGATACTGACAGAGAGCCTGTGAACTGCTAAGGCTGGTGGGAGGAAAGCATGATTGTGGAGTTGTTGGATAGTTGTAAAATCTCAGTTGGTTCGGGAAGGGCATACCCCAGCCTATACCTTGTCTGACCTCTATGCGACCCGGGTGCCTCATCAATGTGGCTTGAATCATACTGACCTCACAAGCTGCTCGGTTGCAGCGAAATAGTTATCTGCAGAGGGTTGAGACAGAGATAATCTGAGAGGAACTGGGGAGGAGCTATCCTGAAAACAGGTCTTCTTTACCACTCGAACCCACTGTCCCCTTGAGTCCATTGTCCAGGTGAGGTAGAGCATGCAACCTGATTACCCTTTCCTGGAAATGTGAGGGCACTACCCACCATTGAAGCCCATTGTGGCCTGGTTACAGTTGTTTATCACTTATACACGGGCATCGCTGTAATGGAATTTTACCCAACATTTCATCGGTTTGGGATCACAGACTTGTTTTTGAGTCAGATATTGAAATTGCCTTGCTTGTTGGCTGATGTAAGGCTCATAACCTGGCACATTACTCAGGTGCACATACCAACAGGGTCTGCTGATGGAGACCCTTTGCCAGCCTCTGCTTCCTCCCTGCCCCCACAGACCACCCTCGGTCCTGTGGCACACGCGTGGGATCAGGCTTCTCCGACCCAGAGCCATGGGTGCACTGGGTCACAGAGACCTTGGAGTGACTGGGAGGTGAATGGAGAGAGAGGGGGGAGATGTTGAAGATGATAACAATGAGGGAAGAAGGTAGAGAGAGAGAGGGAGTGAAAGAAGCACCTGGAGGGACTGAGGGCGTACAGTAGTGCTCCCGCCCAGTAACGGCGAGATGTGTTTTAAAGTCGCGTTGCATATCTCCCACGAGGTCAGTGACAAAAGGTGCAGCCATCTGTACTTCACAAAGCAGGAGGCAACAACATGAAAATATTTTAAATGGCCTTACGCACGGGTCAACAACAACAACCTGTATTTACATAGTGCCTATTTACATACCTCTCCATAGCTCAGTGAAATTATCAGGGTACCATTAAGTGGAGTATGTGCTATGCCTGGGCACAGTGGGTCGCATACTTTCACCTCTCTGAATCCAAACTCACAAACTCAAATCCCACCCTGATAACCCGCGTGCAGTGTCAGACAATGGGAATGCTGCAGTGCCAGGGGTGCCATGTCTTAGGTGTTAAATTAAGGATCCATGTGCCCTCTCGGGTGTAAGTTAAAAACTCCAGACGGCTAACATGAAGAGCAGGGAACTTCCCCCTTAACTAATAGCACGAAAAATAATGCTTTGGTCATTGTCACAGTGCTGTTTGTGGGAGCTGGCTGTGTATAAATTGGCTGCCTTGTTTCCCAGAATACTACAGTTTACACTTTAAACATGACTTATTGGCTGTAAAGTGCTTTGGAACATACTGAAGTCGCAAAGGATAGTATGCAAAGACAGATCTTCATTTTCAGTTTTCAAGATGGTTTAACCCACTGTCTGCAAAGGAGCTGCTATCAACAGTCCAATGAGGCAGCCTCAATGGTGCAGTGTGCTGAGGAGGTGGTACGGTGTGCTGAGGGAGTGGTACGGTGGTCTGAGGGGGTGGTACGGTGTGCTGAGGGAGTGGTACGGTGTGCGGAGGGAGTGGCGCAGTGTGCTGAGGGAGTGGTACGGTGTGCTGAGGGAGTGGTACGGTGTGCTGAGGGAGTGGTACGGTGTGCGGAGGGAGTGGCGCAGTGTGCTGAGGGAGTGGTGTGGTGTGCTGAGGGAGTGGTACGGTGTGCTGAGGGAGTGGTACGGTGTGCTGAGGGAGTGGTGTGGTGTGCTGAGGGAGTGGTACGGTGTGCTGAGGGAGTGGTACGGTGTGCTGAGGGAGTGGTACGGTGTGCTGAGGGAGTGGTGTGGTGTGCTGAGGGAGTGGTACGGTGTGCTGAGGGAGTGGTACGGTGTGCTGAGGGAGTGGTACGGTGTGCGGAGGGAGTGGCGCAGTGTGCTGAGGGAGTGGTACGGTGTGCTGAGGGAGTGGTACGGTGTGCTGAGGGAGTGGTGCGGTGTGCTGAGGGAGTGGTACGGTGTGCTGAGGGAGTGGTGTGGTGTGCTGAGGGAGTGGTGTGGTGTGCTGAGGGAGTGGTACGGTGTGCTGAGGGAGTGGTGCGGTGTGCTGAGGGAGTGGTACGGTGTGCTGAGGGAGTGGTACGGTGTGCTGAGGGAGTGGTACGGTGTGCTGAGGGAGTGGCGCAGTGTAGTGTGAGTGGCACTGGGCACTATGGGAGATGTTCATTGTGAGTGGAGCAGTGCACTATGGGTGTTGTGCAGTGAGCGTGGCGCAGTGCAGTCTGGGAGATGTTCAGTGAGAGTGTCGCAGTGCAGTCTGGGAGATGTTCAGTGAGCGTGGCGCAGTGCAGTCTGGGAGATGTTCAGTGAGAGTGTCGCAGTGCAGTCTGGGAGATGTTCAGTGAGCGTGGCGCAGTGCAGTCTGGGAGATGTTCAGTGAGAGTGTCGCAGTGCAGTCTGGGAGATGTTCAGTGAGCGTGGCGCAGTGCAGTCTGGGAGATGTTCAGTGAGCGTGGCGCAGTGCAGTCTGGGAGATGTTCAGTGAGAGTGGCGCAGTGCAGTCTGGGAGATGTTCAGTGAGAGTGTCGCAGTGCAGTCTGGGAGATGTTCAGTGAGCGTGGCGCAGTGCAGTCTGGGAGATGTTCAGTGAGAGTGGCGCAGTGCAGTCTGGGAGATGTTCAGTGAGAGTGTCGCAGTGCAGTCTGGGAGATGTTCAGTGAGAGTGTCGCAGTGCAGTCTGGGAGATGTTCAGTGAGAGTGTCGCAGTGCAGTCTGGGAGATGTTCAGTGAGAGTGGCGCAGTGCAGTCTGGGAGATGTTCAGTGAGAGTGTCGCAGTGCAGTCTGGGAGATGTTCAGTGAGAGTGTCGCAGTGCAGTTTGGGAGATGTTCAGTGAGAGTGGCGCAGTGCAGTTTGGGAGTTGGCCAGTGTGAGTGGTGCAGCGTGCTGAGGGAGTGGTGTGATGTGCTAAGGGAGTGGTGCGGTGTGTCGAGTGAGAGTGTCGGGCAGTGAGAGTGGCGCAGTGCAGTCTGGGAGTTGGGCAGTGAGAGTGGCGCAGTGCAGTCTGGGAGTTGGGCAGTGAGAGTGGCACAGTGCACTATGGGAGATGTTCAGTGAGAGTGGTGCAGTGCAGCATGGGAGTTGTGCAGTGAGAGTGGTGCAGTGCAGTCTGGGAGTTGTGCAGTGAGTGTGACGCAGTGCAGTCTGGGAGTTGTGCATTGAGAGTGGTGCAGTGCAGTCTGGGAGTTGTGCAGTGCAGTGTGGGAGATGTGCAGTGAGAGTGGCACAGTGCAGTCTGGGAGTTGTGCAGTGAGAGTGGCGTGGTGCACTATGGGAGATGTTCAGTGCGAGTGTCGCAGTGCAGTCTGGGAGTTGTGCAATGGGAGTGGCGCAGTGCAGTAAGAGAGCAGTGCCATGCATGGCAGTGAAGGAGTGGCGTCGTGGACTGAAAGAGTTGTGTTGTGTAGACAGCATGCACAGGAGTGCAAAGAGGTGGTGCAGAACACTGAGGGAGTGGCGCAGTGCAGAGAACGAACCGTGCAGCGTGTGAAGAGAAAGGTTTGGTATCTCTGACAGTGCTGCACTGGCAGATTCAGCCCAGGTCCTTTGCAGAAGGGTGGGATTACTGGAGATTGTTGAGTTTGATCCTGAGAAGTGTGTTAAGATCATAAAGGATTTTGTTTTACTTCAGCATTGCAGTACAGGATTAGAACCATGTGTTGGACCTCCAGTGCAATTTATTCTGAAATGCTGCAGGACTCTGACATAAGGTCATGGAAGAAAAATTGCTAGAAAGTTCGAAAAAGGGAGAAAGAAATGGGGGATTATGTTGATGGGATGAGATAAAAGAGAACTGGCAGAATGTGTGTAGACAGCATCCATTCTACTTTAGCCCAGTGGGCTGAATGGCCTGTTTCTGTTTCCTCTATTACATGTGATGGGGTCAGACTTACAGTGAGCGCTTTCCCATGGCAAGCCATCAGTTATTGAATGGAAACGCATCCTGAGTGCCCTCGCCCTGGACCATCCCTTCAACTGTCTGTTAAGTTGAATTTAAGAGAAAGTGGAAATGAGTGGTCTGTCTCTCGGGGATGGAGGGAAAGTGGAAGAGACTGAAATTTGGTACAAAGAACAAAGAAAATTACAGCACAGGAACAGGCCCTTCGGCCCTCCTGTGCCGATTGCTATCCTGCCAGCCTCTACCACCTCCGCTGGCGCCGCTTTCCAGGCACCCACCACCCTCTGCGTAAAGAACTTCCCACACATATCTCCCTTAAACTTTTCCACTCTCACCTTGAAAATCGTGATCCCTAGTAACTGAGTCCCCCACTCTGGAAAAAAGCTTCTTGCTATCCACCCTGTCTATACCTCTCATGATTTTGTGACCTCAATCAGGTCTCCCCTCAATCTCCATCTTTCTCATGTAAATAATCTCAACCTACACAACCTCTCTTCATAGCTAGCACCCTCTATACCAGGCAACATCCTGGTGAACCTCCTCTGCACCCTCTCCAATGCATCCACATCCTTTTGGTAATGTGGCAACCAGAACTGTACACAGTATTCCAAATGTGGCCAAGCCAAAGTCCTATACAACTGCAACATGACCTGCCAACTGTTGTACTCAATACCCCGTCCGATGAAGGAAAGCATGCCGTATGCCTTCTTGACCACTCTATTGACCTGCGTTACCACCTTCAGGGAACAATGGACCTGAACACCCAGATTTCTCTGTGCATCAATTTTTCCCAGGGCTTTTCCATTTACTGTATAGTTCGCTCTTGAATTTGATCTTCCAAAATGCATCACCTCGCATTTGCCTGGATTGAACTCCATCTGCCATTTCACGGCCCAACTGTCCAGTCTATCTATATTCTGCTGCATTCTCCGACAGGCCCCTTCACTATCTGCTACTCCACCAATCTTAGTGTCATCTGCAAACTTGCTAATGAGACCATCTGTACCTTCTTCCAGATCATTTATGTATATCACAAACAACAGTGGTCCCAACACGGATCCCTGAGGAACACCACTGGTCACAGTTCTCCATTTTGAGAAACTCCCTTCCACTACACCTCGCTGTCTCCTGTTGCCCGGCCAGTTCTCTACCCATCTAGCCAGTACACCCTGGACCCCATGCGACTTCACTTTCTCCATCAGCCTGCCATGGGGAACCTTACTGGTGTGGGATTTGAGTCAGTTTGTAGCTTGAGACATGGTACCATAGATTGGAGGATAAATGCGGGAGAGGGGATAAAAAATAAATGTGACCTGACATTGACCCCTGCAAATGGCTCGGTAAAAAGATCTGCTGCTGAATCACTTGTACCATAGGATTTTTACAAAAATTTGTACCTGCCCTCCTTCGAAATAGAGCCACGCGATTACTTTATGTCTACCTGATGGGATTTATGGGGTCTCGGTTTAGTGTCCTTTTCAGAAAGTAGCACTCCCAACAGTGCAGCTCACCCTCAGTACTGGTGAGGAATTTCAGCCCGACAGCTGAAATCCTGCGACCAAAAAGCTACGATTGTTAGCAAGTGAGCCATAACTCAGAATACTTACAAGAAGAGTATTTCAGGGAAAGTTATTTGCATCTGTGGCTAAGTGATTCAGCGTTGCACAGAACCCCACAAGTTTCTACAAGTTATGCATGCAGCTTGCTTTCTCACAGGCAGAACTTAGTGAATAAATGCCTTGAGTATCAGAAATGCAGCCTCGTGAGTCAGAAGATTGTGGGTTTAAGTCCCGCTGCAGAGATCTGAGCATACCCTCGAGACCAGGACTGAATGGCACTATTGGAATTTAAGGTTTTGAACAGATGTTCATCTGAGGCTCCATCGGTTTTCTCAGGAGTGTGGGGAAGATCCCATAGTACCACTGGGAAGAAAGGCAAGGTGGCGCTGGGGGGTGGGACATGGTAATGATCCTTCCAGTATTACCCCTTGTCCAATTCTATTAAAACAGGTGATGCAGTCAGATGTTGCTTTTTGTGGGATCCTGCTGTGCAAGAATGGATTGTCGCTGGGGAAGTGGTGGAGTCATGGTAATGACACTGGATGGAGAATCTTGCATTTGAGGCTCGTGACCTGAGGGGCACGAGTTTGAATCCCACTATGGTTGATGGTGGAACTTGAATTCAGTGAAAGTCTGAAATTAAAAACTGGCTTCGTGGCAATCGTGCAACCATTGTTAATCGTTATATGACCCACCAGGATCGGCAATACCCTTTAGGGAAAGAAATCAGCCGTGGGTCCAGATGTGACTCCAGAATGACAGTATTGCGGTTGATTCTGAGTTGCTTTCTGAGCAATCGCAGCTGGGGGGTAAATGTTTGCCTATACGACAACACCCACGTGCCATTAACGAATTGGAAAAAAATTTCTGACATTACAACAACGCTTACATTTCAAGCATATTTCATTCACAGTTGCTGGGTAAAAATCCTGGTACTGTTTAACAGCATGACCTACTATAGGCTGCAGTGGTGAACAATGCCACCCTCACAAGCACAGTTCAGGCTGGGTGACAAATTGCCAGCAGGATCAACATCCTCAGAGCAACCAAGGAAGGTAAGTCACTGACGGTGAGGCACTTTAGCAGGTCCCGCAGGGGTGATCAGTACCACTCTGATGCAGGCCCCCTCTACCTGGGCCAACACTAGATGGATCCATTGACCCTGAGATGGAGTGAAATTTAGAAGCCGTTGTTGTAACTTGCAGAAGAGCCTTCCTTGTCCCTGCCATCATCCCGCTGTGAGCCGTAGGAGGCCGTGAATGGGATCTGATTGTACACAGTGTGGCGATTGTATCATTGCTAAACCAGCACTGTGACAACAGGCAACAAACACCCCGAAAAATAATCAGCCCCTGTGCCTTGTGAGAGGTGAGCTTTGTTATTTCCCAGTCAGCAGCTCAGTGTTGGACTCTGAGAAGGTGCAGCTTCAAACCAGCTCATTGTCTGTCTGATGTTTAGATTGCTTTGTCAGTTTGAACCCTGATGAACTCCAGACATGCTGCTGATGATAACACAGGGCTTTTGGGCTGCTGTGGTACAGCAGTAGTGTGCCTACCTCTGAGCCAGGAGGCCTGGATTCAAATCCTACAGCCTCCAAAGGCATGTTGTGATATGCCTGAACAGGTTGATTAAAAAAAAATCCACTTTTCCATCTGACTTTGTACCACCAGGCAAAGTGGATGCTTCACGTTCAGCCCCCATCAGCTAATTGATATACGTTTTAAGTGGCTGATACTGATGCACTGATCCTTACAGGTGCAGCCCTGAAAATAACCTTTTGCTCATACTTTCCGTCTCTGTTAACTAAATATTTATCCTTGTTAGTATACGATCGATCAATCTATCAGCTTTAATAACCTCTTAAAGTAAGATAAAGTAAAGAAAAGGACATTGCTTTTTATCCTGTGAGTGTTAGCTGACATAAAACTGCTGGAAATGTCGATGCTAGCAGCTCCTTGCAGTATTGAGAGCATGGATGTGCCTCTGGTTCAGAATAAGCTCTGGGTTTACAACAAAGGGAGTGAAAGTCATCATCGTCCCAGAGGGCTATGGTCTCCTCTCTCTTTAAAGAGGAGGAGAGAGAGAGGGGACCAGTGGTGAGTTAAAGCCGAAGATTACCCCACTTTGAGACTGATAACTGCATCGACTACAAACTGAAATGGTGATCACCTCTACTCTCCTGAGAACAACTGAGAGTAGATAAACAAATATCGGCCTTCCCAGTGATGCCGACCTCCTGAGAAGAAGTAGAGACATGTTTCAGTGGCTGCAGTGCACATTGGAACATTCTGTAGTGGTGCTCGCTGCCACATTAAAGCAGGCCCCCTCTCTAACCACACCAGCATTAGTTGGATTCATTCACCCGAGATCGAGCAAAATTCAAAAATCATTGTTGTGACTTCTCGAAAGGGGGCTCCAGCTGGTAACCCTCTCTGCTAATACCATGGCAGAGATTAAAAATGGCACTATTCACAACCTTCTGGAGCACCTGAGAGCCAACAGAGCACTTTGTGGAGCGTGAATGTAGGCAACGCGAAAGCCAGTTACAGCACAGCAAACTTCCACAGCCAACAGTGAGGAAAGGACAGGACGGTCTGTTGTAGTGAGGGCAGAAAACCTTTTCTTCCTGACTGAGCATCAGATGGTCAGCTCTGTTACTGCTTTAGTAGAGCATCTTTCTCATCCTTTTTCCCTGCATCACTTGAGAGTAGTGTTCTGAGATTTCCATCGTTCCTTATCTGTGTAAGAATTTCCAAAAGGAGCTCCAATCGCCTCTCCTTCCCATTCCCCCTCCAGGATCCCTTGTAGTGAGAGAGATCTCACTTTCATTATGCCCCTCACTCATTGGCCATGTTGCTGTTCCTTTTTGTACCAGTCCTCCTGTGCAGCACTTTCTGAGTGAAGGGGTGGGTGAACATTTCAGTCTGAGAGAGGCAGGAGCAGCCCCTGGCGCTGACCCTGTCCTGGCCCCCAGCATCCCCCAGCACCCCCTGTACCACCACCACGATCCCCAGACCCTGGTAATTGGGCCATGATGTACCTTCCTTGTCGAGGGGCCCTGCAGTCCAGGCTTCCTAAAGTTCTGAAATCAAATCCCCCATGAACTGGCACGTTTACATAGACACGTCAAACATTGGGATAGCTCGTGTGGGCAAAGGAAGAAAGAACCAGGACCCTGATATTTGTTGCGTATCCTTTATGGGCTTCTGTGAAGGGTGCAGTAAGAAGGCAACAGAATGGAGGGCAGGATAATAAAATGTGAGGCTGAATGAACACAGCAGGCCAAGCAGCATCTCAGGAGCACCAAAGCTGACGCTTTGGGCCTAGACCCTTCATCAGAGAGCTGATGAAGGACCCTCTCATGAAGGGTCCAGGCCCGAAGCGTCAGCTTTTGTGCTCCTGAGATGCTGCTTGGCCTGCTGTGTTCATCCAGCCTCACATTTTGTTATCTTGGATTCTCCAGCATCTGCAGTTCCCATTGTCTCAGATTGGAGGGCAGGTCTGTTTCCCATTGATTGCCAGATCAGTCTGGAGGATTTAGCACTCCCACTGGCCTGCCCGGCCAGATTGAGGAGGGTGGCTACAGGTAAATGGGGGGGTCAGAGAGCTGGAGGAACATTAGGGGAAGGGAGTCCTATTGTAGTCACCCCATCCAGGGCTGACGCTACAGCCGCAGATGTTAAGTAAAGCTATTCGGAAGTTTGATTCCTCACTTGTACCAGGTTCCAAGAAACAACAACAGATCTATTTACTAATGGTGATTACTGGCAATGTTGGATCATTTGGAATGCAAATGAAGCAAATGATCACAAGCGGCACGCAAGTAGGAAAAGTGAGACCCATGTCTACTTACTCGCTTTGATATTGTACCTCTGTTAAATTTGCAGCCAGCCCCACAGAACAGTGACTTTCATTGACAAGGACATTGGCTTTTTCAGTTTGATTGGTTCATTCTTTAGCCTGATTTTGAAAATGGGCAGTACGTATATGCACGAGTAAATAGATCAGGTGTTGTTTCTTGGATCAAACATCACAGCCAGTATGATGTGGTTCAGCACTGCCCTCTGTGTTAGCCAGATAACATCTAACACAAAGAATAAGTTCTCATTGAGAAGGTGTCTCGAAGTTTATTAACTACACTTACATGCATTGCTATAATGTTATAGACTTATACATATTTGGTTCTGTGCTGACTAATGTTATAGTAATTACATGCATGTAACTGGCTAAGTAAAGATACTACATTGAATCCATGACTCAGAGACAGTGACTGAAGGTGAGTGGGGAAAAATAGCCAATGATGTCGTATCGCTGTCTTAAAGATACACTGCCTCCCTGCAACCTTTTCAATAACCCAAGTAGATTAGATTCCCTACAGTGTGGAAACAGGCCCTTTGGCCCAACAAGTCCACACTGTACACTGTACACAAGCAGATCTGTGGTAACAGCACTGAAGGATGCAGTAAGGCAGTGGTGACTCTCAGCTGTTGACATTCCCAGGATGTGGGGCTCATTTTATGAAGCACTTAAAATAATCCAGAACACTGCAAGCCAGCAATGACCAACCTGCTTGAATCACCGTTTCATTGATGCCAAACAGGAGCCCTGTCGGTTGAATTCCTGGAATGTAAGACATATTTCAGATAGGGCCAAAGCATACAAGGAAATGCAGCAAGTTGGGGGGAGTGGTGGCCTGGTGGGGACAGACATTTAGATACGGGAGGTGATGGGACTAGGGGAGGGAGCTATTCATTACCACCCTCACCTCCCTGAGCGGAGAGTCAATGTTTTGCTTGATGATGGGTCACTGCTGCAGTGGGCTCAGTGTTCCTGACTGGCTTCATTCTTTCGTGGGATGTGGGCATCACTAGCAAGTCCCTAATTGCCCCTTGAACTGAGTGGTTTGCTAGGTCATTTCAGAGAAAACTGCGTGGAATTGTGTCTGAAGTCTCACATGGGCCAGACCCAGTTAGGGTGGCTGATTTCCTTCCCTAAAGGACATTAATGAAATAAATAGAGTTTTTGCAGCAATCAGTAATCATCGCCGTGGTCACCGTTACTGAAACTCCGATTCCAGATTTATCATGTTCCACCAGTTGCCACAACGGGATTTTACCCTAACCCTCGGGACATAAGTATCAGCCTCAGGATTATTAACCACAAGTTCCCATCTGCCCAGTGAGCAATCAACCAATGTTTCTGCTCCCAATCTGATTTCCACAACTGTCAAATACTTTACAGTGGCATATTGTCAACACTGTTGTCATGAATAATGGCTCTTCCAGTGAAGTGTGGGTGGGAGCTGATGAGGGCTGTGGTGAAGAGGAAGAAAGGCTATGTTCCAGGTGTTGCTTGCAAGGAATCTTAGAAAAGCAGGGGAGATTGATGTGCAGAAAAAGATTTATTTTACAAAACTTTCTATAAATAAACTTTAGCAAAATGAAAAATGTTTGAAGAGAATCCCAGAGGTTTGGTTTCTTCTCCAAAACCTTTTGGCTGATTCAGAGATTGAGACTGACCTTTGCCAGCTGGATGGTAACACACTTTTAATGTTATTTGTCATCTCTAAAACAACATAAAGAACTGCTGGAAGTCTGAAAGAAATACAGAAGGTGCTGAACAAATTCCATGGGTCTGGGTAGCATCTGTACAGAGAGAAACAAAGTCAACATTTTGCTTGATGATGAGTCACTGGACTCAAAGTGTTAACTCTGTTCTTCTCTGCACAGATGCTGCCCAGACCTGCTGAGTTTCTGCAGCACCTTCTGTTTTTGTTTGTGATCACTGATGGGTTGGACCTGACCTTAATATAGCCTTTACTTGGTGAGCTTGTGATTCAATGTGTGAGGTAGCTCATCCTCAGAGAGATGTTCCTCCAGAGGTATCTCAGAGGATGGGGACTGTTATGCCTCTGTAATGAGAACACACCAAACCAAACTGTTGCCAGTTTGGAGAGGCGATGGCCGAGTGGTATTATTGCTGGATGGCTCATCCAGAGACCCAGATAATGTCCTGGATACCTGGGTTTGAATCTTGCCACAGCAGATTGTAAAATATGAATTCAATAAAAATCTGAAATTAAGAATCTAATGATGACCATAAATTCGTTGCCAATTGTCTGAAAACCCACCTGGTTGACTAACTACCTGGTCTACATGTGACTCCAGACCCACAGCAATGTAGTCGACTTTTAACTACCCTCTGGTTGGATGGACAATAAATGCTGTCCTAGCCAGTGACAACTTCATCTCATGAATGAATAATTTTTTTTAAAGAAAAATGCCCTAGCACAAGAGACAGATTGCAAACCTGACTTAGCATCACCACAGAAAATGTGAAGAGAGGTTTCATTTTCAAAAACACGATGATCTCTTATAATCTGAAGCGCCCTGTCTGAGAAACCGGCAAAAGCAGATTCCATTGTAACTTCTGAAAGAGATATGGGATAACCACACAAAAATGTTTGCAGGAGTTTGGAGAAAGTTTGTGGGGGTGGGGTGGGATAGTTTTAAGATTTTTTTTGTGAGAGATGCAGGATGAGTGTGAGGAAAAGCCTTTTTTCCATACCGAGTGGCAATGGCATGAAACCTACTGTCCAGGAGGGTGGTGGGAGTGGAAACAGTCAAAGATTTCAAAAGGAAATTGGATTGGGGACTGGAGGGAGCTAAGTATGCTGGGTAACAGGGAGACAAGAGGGATGGTGACTGGCTGAAGTGGTCTGCAGAGTGGTGGCATGTACTCAGTTAGCAGAATGGCCTCTTTCTGTAATGACTCAGTGCGGGCAATTCAAAGTAATTGCACGGGTGTGAAGGGCTGAATGGCCGACTTCCACACCATATTAGCGAAAGAGCATGAACTCAATGGTGTTTTGTTCTGAGATCTGAGTAATGTCTCAGTTCTGTTCTCCGTTGCTGACTGGCCTCTCTGTTTGGGCTGCAGAGAGACTTCCAGTGATTTAGAGCTGCAGTGTGCACATCTCCCCAACTCTTGATCTCTCTCTAAATGTAATCGCATAATTGCACTTCTGTCATTCAACATTGTAAAGGTTTTGTAAAACAGTGGAAATAACTGAAAGTGAACAGGCAGCTTTGACTGGGAGAGCTCTGAACTCCCAATTGCCAGGTTCTAGGTGTGACCATTTCCCACAGAGCTTAGATGACGCAGTGCCTTAGGAAGATAGTTAGTTCATCTTTCGTTGAAACATGGGATTTCAGACTATGGAAGGGGAAAAGAAAGAATAGGAGCATGATGTGAAGGATAAAATGTTTTGCAAAAGCTCTCAGGGGTGTGAGATTAAATGGCCAGCTGATTCAGGAACAGAGGTAACAGAGACACAAGAGTGAATGGTCTCCTCCGTGCCATAACCTTCTTAGAACTTCATGATTGAACTCGCCTCGGTCTGACTCACTCACATTGGTTAGTTTCTGTTTCAGCAATGGTATAATCTCTCAAGGGAGATTGCCTTGATAAAGAGGTGGGGAAAGATCAAGAGGCTTACGTGAATCTGACAGCAAAGGGACACTGGGTGGTTGGGGGGGTGGGATGATGGGAGGTGCAGTGCGAAGACACTGTAATACCACCTTCTGAAGGAATTAAGAAAGGAGCAGTCAGTTGTTGAAGCCAGGGGAGAAGAGCAAAAAAAATAAAAGACTGAGAGTGATTGTTCCTTCCATTGTCTGGGGGAAAGGGCAGAGAATAATGTTCTTTATAATTAGGTAGCAACTCTTGTAAAATCAGCACATGTTGACTTTGATGAGTGTATTGCCTTCAAACACAGTTAGTATGTGCGCAGGTAAACAGAGATGTTCCACTCACAGCCAAACTCTCTGCTTCTGCCTTTAAGACTTTATAGTTTAGTTATGTGCTGTGCACTGACTACTATTTCCCTGTCACCACACTCATCTCCACACACCCCAACACAATCTTCAGTTGTTCAGCTGTGAACTGCATGGCTTTGGGAGATGTGCAAATCAAGTTGGGCTCCAGCTTCAAATTGTGGCTGGGTTTTCTATGTGTGCCAGTCGAATGTGTACTGCCGAGGCTGTGTAAGGCTCTGGTCAGAGCACATTTGGCATATAGTGAGCAGTTTTGGGCCAAGTATTTGAGGGAGGATGTGCTGGCCTCGGGGAAGTTTATGAGAATGAATCCAGGGATGAATGACTTGCCTTGTGAGGAGCAGTCAAGAACTCTGGCTGTATACTCGATGGAGTTTAGAAAGGATGAGGAGGGATCTGATTGAAACTTACAGAATACCGGATAGTGGATGCAGAGAAGATGTTTCCATTAGCAGGAGAGACAAGGACCCGAGGGCACAGCCTGAGAATGAAGGGACAACGCTTTAGAACTGAGATGAGGAGAAATTTCTTCAGCTAAAGCGTGGTTCATTGTGGAACTCATTGTTTCAGAGTGCTGTTGAGTATAAGTCATTGAGTATTATTAAGACTTAGATAGGTAGGTCTTGATTGTTAATGAGATTAAGGGTTATGGGGAGGAGGCAGGAGAATGGGTTGACAAACATATCAGCCATGATCGATTGGCAGAGCATTGGCTTCCCAATGGGCTGAATAGCCTAATTCTGCGCCTATCTCTTACAGCCCTGATTGGTGATGCTTAAGTCATAAGTCCGTTGGCTGAGTGTATCCATGCCAATCATTTATTCAAGTACAATATTCCAGCACTTGGTTCATAGCCCTGGATGCTGCGATATTTCAAGTGCCGTTTTGACTATTTCATAAATGTTGTGACAGTTCTGTCCTCTTTCAGGCAGTGAGCTCCAAATAGACCCCACCCTCTGGCTCAAAACAAAATTCTCCTTAAATTCCCTGTAAACTTCCTTTACCTTAGCCTAAATATTTGCTCCAAGGCCTTCCACTGAAGGGGAAATATTTATTCATATTGATGTACCTGATAAGCATGTACAGCTCAATTCCTCAGCACTCTATGCTCCAAGGAAGACAATCCAAGCCTATCTCATCTCTCTTCACAGATGAATCGCCATTGGTGAAGCTCCCCTACACCTTCTTGGTGAATTCGCACCCTTCCTATCATGTGGTGACCAGAACTCCACATAGTACTCCAGCAGGAGGGCATTACTAACATTATATCTAGCTCCATCATAACCACTTTGCGATTGTATTCAATGTCTTGATTAGTAAAGGCAGGTATCCCATGTGTTTTCTTTACTTCACGCTATTTGCTTCATCACCAAATTTTAGTGTCATTCCCAAACTTACTGATCATGCCCACATATGTGTCAAAATCATTAACATACACAACAAACAGCAGGGGACCTAGCCCCAAACCCTATCGGACATAGCTGGACACAAGCCTCCAGTCACAGAAACACCCTTAGACCATCACCGTCTGTTTCTAAGCCAGTTTTGGGTCTAATTTGTTACAGAGATAGTAGGAACTGCAGATGCTGGAGAATCTGAGATAACAAGGTGTCGAGCAGGATGAACACAGCAGGACAAGCAGCATCAGAGGAGCAGGCGGGCTGACGTTTCGGGTCTGGACCCTTCTTCAGAAATTTCTGAAACGTCAGTTCTCTTGCTCCTCTGATGCTGCTTGGCCTGCTGTGTTCACCCAGCTCCACACCTTGTTATCTCGGTTCGACTTTGCTCTGGTTTGGCTGTAGTTTGAGGCTAGTGAGAGTTTTGGGAAGAGATGTAGGCATTTGCTTTACTTTCCTCCCAAGCCTGCTAGCTCAGAGGGGGCAGGAGTGGGGTGGGGTTTGATATGTGTGGCATGAATTGTGCCAGAGCCTTTCCTTGGTGAGGAGAGCACCCACTGTCAATGCCCACAAGGCTCACCCAGTGCTACTTTTTTTAACTGTGCTTGGCACTGCCCAGCGAGGCTAATGAAAGAGTGCAGAGAGGACTTGTTTTTCATATAATTTGGGCAGGAAGAACTGCCAGCAAAAGAGTGAGTCGCAACGCTTGTTGGGTGGGAGAACGGAAAGCGAAAATATATTTTTTTTGGAAAAAAAATGCAACGCAGCCCAATTTGCATGTGAGTTTTAATTGACAGCTGATTCCAACTGGGGCACCAGTCGCTGAAAGTGCCAAGCTCAGAAAATTACTGGTGTCAAACTGAAACAAAACAGCAGCAGTTAGAGGTGGTCATTGACTCTCGTAATTAAGTGGTGTGCCTGTCCGGCTCTGCGTTAGCGAAAAGTGACATGCGGTAACGAAAAACGCGTCAAAAGGACAAATGGGCTAGATTTTTAACTCCTTTTTCAACTAGGTTGAAATCAGGACCAAACAAAAGGGGGTGGGGGTGTGTAAAAGTGGCTGGATTTGTTGAGATTGTTAGTATGTGATAGAGAGATAGATGAGTTTTTCCTGAGTGAGTGACGAGGACAGTTCCAACGCAGAAGCGCCTGTTCTTGGGATTTCTGACTCGTCTTCTCAACGAAGTGTGCTATCAGGGGGACCTTCTGGAGACGGAGCTTCATGCTTCTCGCTAGGAATGAAGAGAGAGGAGGTTTCTTTTTTGAAGCAGCGAGCAGGAAGAGTCCCTTATGGCTGGGGAGGGAAGAGAAAGTTGCCTGAGTGCTGGGTGGGGGTGCATGTCCCGAGGAGTTGCAGATGCACTGGGGGGGGGAGTGGGAGAGGACAGAGCCCCTGTTCTGCTTCCAGTGTCAGGGTGACGGTCTAGCAGCCCTGGGCACACAGGGGCCCCGTGTCTAAGTATGGGAGAGCGGCAGTGGGTGTATCAGCTGGGCAGTGCATAGGACCGAGACAGACACACGGAGACAGTCTAATTTGCGGAGAGCAGTATGGATTTTTTTTAAACTTAACAGCAGACGAAGGATTTTCTTCTCCCTGCGCCGGACTCTTGTCAGTGATTGCAAAGTGCAAGTGATGGGAGAACGGCCTTCAGTTGCTGAGCTGCTCGTTTGTGTGTCGCCTGGCTGTTACTATGGACTGCTCTGAGCTGTAAGTTTAGTGCCTTTTATACCTCTGGGTCTTCGTTTTAACTTTTTTTTAGTCTCTGTGGTGCCCAGGGAGCGCGGGGACTAAGATTATAAACACGCAGTAGCCTTGGGAGGGATCACTGTGCTCAGTGAGCCCTAAATCCTAACCATCCCGCAACTGGGAGGCTGGTAATACAGTTTTGGAGCTGAGCTTCTCGTCCGTGTAATAAGCGAGTATTTTGTTTGACACTGCTTTATTTCTGTCAGTATTCACCTCACTTTCTCTCTCTCTCTCTCTCTCTCTGTCTCTCTTCCCCCTCTTCCTTTGCATTACTTTGGAATTTTTTTAAGGAATTAGACTGGCGGGAGCAGGCTACACCCAGTATCCCTGAGCGAGCTGGGGTTGAAACCTGGGAATAGGTCACTGAGTGGGGAGCAGTCCTATTTCCACACCCAGCTCCCCCAAGCTGCAGACTGAATGTCGGACTCCCTTTTTTTTTAACAAAAAAAGGATTTCTGTGTAGAGGTAGGGGCTGAAAAGGACTGAGCTGCTGCCGATCAGAAGGAACCTGTTAGTGAAGGCAGCGAGCGCAGGTATTTCTCTGGCACCGTGAGAGCGGCGCAAAACAATTAAATAATTCATTCCAATGAAGAGGCATTTCTGAGCCGAGCCTGGCCCGGGTTGGGACTAATCACCTCATTAATTGATCACTCTGCTCAGTCATTAGAGAGCCATTAATGGTTGTTCAGGGGGAAAAAAAAACAGTAGTACGTCTGTAATCGATGGATTGTTCAGTTAGAATAATACAATGTCCTTTCTTTTGGGGGGGGCTGATGGAAGGTGGCTGTGGGGTGGGAGAACGGGGTGGAACATGGATAGGACTGAGGTGGGGGGGGGGGTGGAAGAGAGTGGACGGATGGAAGGGGTGGGATTTGGAGCTAACTAAAGGTGTGTAAGTAAAACAGACTAGGGAGGGGTTCTTGGGAGAGGAGGGAGTTGGGGCAGGTGAGGAGGTGTGAGGGGGTTTAGAAGGGATAGAATGGGGGAAGCTGGTGAGGAGGTGATGAAAGGGCAGGGGGTGCTCAAACAGAGGTGGTACCTTGAGGGGAGGTGAAGGGGCTTGTTATTTTCTCTTGCTGTGGACAATGTGTAAAAATTCCCTGAAGATTCCCTCAGATTTGAGGGTAGGGTTTCTGTGCAGGTTCAGTGATGTCCTGAATTTTGCTACTCTTGAGCCCCACACAGACAGGAAGTAGGACTTATTTATTTGCATTTAAATGGAACCTTCACAACCCTGAGAACCCCCCCTTCCCTGCCCCCAGCAGCACCGCTAATGAAATCCTACTGAAGGCATAGTTGGAATGTAACAGCCAATTTACACAAGACCACAACACAGAACAGTTCAGAAATAGCTGTGAGATCTTCCACACTCACTCCAGAGGTGCTCTGTCATATCGGAAAGACCCATAGCACCAGCTTCCCTGACTGAACCTGTCTAGCTCAATCCAAGACCCACCACAAAACATACATGTCTTCTTCATCTACACTGCCTTCCCCCTCCCATTCCTCGTTTATTGTGAATTTTTTTTCTGTGAGGTTTTTCTAACAAAAATTCTAACTCTGTCATGCTGTCCTCATTAACTGGCCCTGAGACATTTTGGGAGTGAGACGTTGACAAGGGAATGGCCCATACCCCACCACTTTCTTCTGATTTTGTGGCTAAATGATGATGTCCTCCTCTACCCAACAGTGAGGACATGTTGTCTGACAAACTCCGATGGTGTGCTGGTATCTGCTATGGTTAAAGGGGCCACCATTAAGCTTTCTGGAGTTATACAGCGTGGAAACAGACCCTTCGGTCCAACCAGTCAACGCCGACCATAATCCCGAACTAAACAATTCCCACCTGCCTGTGCTTGGCCTGTATCCCTCCAAATATTTCTTATTCATGAGCATATCCAAATGTCTTTTAAATGTTGGAATTGTACTCTCATCCACCCCTTTCACTGGAAGTGTCTTTTACGCACGAACCAATATCTGCTTAAAAAGGTCGCCCTTGTCTTTTTTTTTTCTCCTCTAGTCTTGAAATTCTCCCAGCCTAGGCAAAAGACACCCACCGTTCATCATATTTATGACCCATTTTTGTATATAATCCTCTGAGACCACCTCTCAACCTCCTGCATTCCAGTGGAAAAAGCCCCAGCCTATTTATATCTCATTGTAACTCAAATGCTCCATTCCCAGCAATATTCTGGCAAGTCTCTTCTGAATTCTCTCCTGCTTAATAATATCCTTCCCTTTAGCAGGGTGACCAGAATTGGACACAGTACTGCAAGAAGGCCTTTGATAAGGTGCCACGCAAGGGGCAGCTGAGTAAGATAAGGGCCCATGGTGTTAGAGGCAAGGTGCTAGCGTGGATAGAAGGTTGGCTGACTGGCAGAAAGCAGAGAATGCGGATAAAAGGGTCTTTCTCAGGATGGCAGCTGGTGACAAGTGGTGTTCCACGAAGGTCAGTGTTGGGATCACAATTTTTCACTTCATACACTAGTGATCTCAGTGAAGGAACTGTGGGCATTCTGGCTAAGTTTGCAGATACAAAGATAGGTTGGGGGGGGGACAGGTAGTATTGAGGATGCGGGGACGCTGCAGAAGGATTTGGACAGGTTAGGAGAGTGCACAAAGAAGTGGCAGATGGAGTACAACATGGGAAAGTGTGAGGTCATGCACTTTGGTAAGAAGAATAAAAGCATGGACTACTTTCTAAATGGGGAGAAAACTCAGAAGTCTGAAGTGCAAAGAGACTTGGGAGTTCTAATCCAGGATTCTCTCAAGGTAAACTTTCAGGTTGAGTCAATAGTCAGGAAGGAAAATACAATGATGGCATTTATTTTGACAGGACTTGAATAGAAAAGCAAGGATGTACTGTTGAGGCTTTATAAGGCTCTTGTCAGGCCACATTTGGAGTTTTGTGCAGTTTTGGGCCCCATATCTCAGGAAGGATATACTGGCCCTGGAGCAGGTTAAGGAGGTTCACGGGAATGGTCCCAGGAATGGAAAACTTAACATTATAAGGAACATTTGAGGACTCTGGGATTATACTCGTTGGAGTTTAGAAGGATGAGGGGGGATCGAATTGAAACTTACAGAACACTGAATGGTCCGGACAGGGTGGATGTCGGGAAGATGCTTCCATTGGTAGGAGAGACTAGAACCTGAGGGCACAGCCTTAAAGGAAAGACCTTTTAGAACGGCGATTAGGAGGAACTTCTTCAGCCAGAGAGTGGTGAATCTACGGAATTCACTGCCACAGAAGGCTCTGGGGGCCAGGTCATTGAGTACATTTAAGACTGAGATAGATAGATAGATTCTTGATTATCAAGGGGATCAAGGTTTATGGGGAGAATGCAGGAGAATGGGGTTGAGGAACTTATCGACCATGTTTGAATGGCGGAGCCGACTCGATGGGCCAAATGGCCTAATTTCTGCTCCTATGTTTTTATGATTTTATAGTCTTAAGAGACTTCATCAACATCTTGTACAAACTCAACATGACTTCCCAACTCATCGGTCTGACCAATGGAGGCAAACATGCTAAACGCCTTCTTAATCACCCTGCCTAGCTATGGAGCCAGCTCCAAAGAATTCTGTGCCTGAGCCCCGAAGTCTCTCCCTTTGTCAGTACCACCCAAGGCCCTACTTTTAATTGTATCAATCTTGCCCTGTTTGTTTCACTGAAAGGTTATTTGATAAAATAGATGGGGAAACTGTTTCTGTTGGCCAATAATCATGAGTTGGCACCGTAGTGGCAGAGTCAGTGGAGTTGTAATCCACAAGCTCAGACAGGCACTCTGAGGTCATGGTTTTAAAAAGCCCACTTTTGATGGTATTTAAATTCAATTCATAAAATGTGGAATGCTAGGCAGATTAATTGTGGCTATAAAATGTTCTCCCATTGTCAGTAAGATCCATCTGGTTCGTTTAATGCCCTTAATTTAGGGAAGGGATTCTGCCATCCTGGCCTAGTCTAACCTGCACACACCTACAGCCCCCAACGATGTGGTTGTCTCTTAACTCAGAAACGGCTGAGCAAGCCACTCAGTTTGAGGGCATCTAAGGCTGGGGCGCAGAGGCTGGCTTGCTGGTGATCACCTTTGTTCCAGGGAAAGAAGCAAACACACGGGGCATGAATTTAAGACAATCGGTGACTGGCAGAGAGGGTTGGACTACTTGGGTAGGCCTTGTCAAGAGCTAGCACACCTGATAGAAATGTAGAGCACAGGAGGTGGCAACTCAACTTCAGCTTTTGTGCTCCTAAGATGCTGCTTGGCCTGCTGTGTTCATCCAGCTCTACACCTTGTTATCTCACTTTAATGCATTGCCCTATTAAGCGATGGCTCATTGGAGAGGAACAAGAGATAACGAGCACCCAGTGCTGTGAAGTAAGTCGCTTTGTTTCTGCGCGCAAACACAGCACAGCTCCAGACAGCCTTGAGAGGAAACAGTTCTTGGCTCACCTAACTGGCTGTCCTCCATTCCTGGAGGTTGAGCACGTGGCAGGTCTGGCAGTTCTGATCTCTGCTGTTGTGTGTTCCCTGTGAGCTGTTCCGGGGGGGGCGAAAAAATTACCAGTGGCCAAGCAAGGAGCAGGATCTTTAGCAATTCCTCACTTCTGTACATCCTTGAAGCCATTTCTCCCGTTTACTATAAACTGGCCCATGACTTTTTTTTTGTAAATGTAACCTTTCCTGGGATGTTCAGGACATTGACAAAGCCAGCATTTGTTGCCGGTCCTTAATTTCCAGGGACTGACTGGCACTGTGTTCCTCTAATGCATCTATTCATTCTGTGTTCCAGTTGCCCCACTGTTGACTATGCCTCATGTAATAGAAGCTGAAAGGCATTTTCAAAAGGTCTCTGCCTGACTTTCTTCCTTTTTATTAAAACTTAAATATTTCGTTACTATTTAAAACCTGCAGCTTTGGCCGAGCTCTGGGTCATCTGCCACAGTAGTCTGGTTTGGCGTGCAAGTGTATTTTTGGCATGTCAGCACTCCAGTGAAGTACTTTGGGAGGCTGTGATGTGCTGAAGTCGCTAGATAAATGCATCTCACTGCTCCTGAACTAAGGGGGTGGACAAGGCCACGCAAGATACACAGAGGCTCTGTTTGCTGACGTTACTAGTATCTTTTGTGGGCCTACTGGATTAACTTCCATTTCCACTGGAATTCCCAGAAGAAGGAAAAGCGTCAAAAACCAGAGAAGCTGCGATCTTCTGCTCTTGTTGAATGCAAAGCACCCTCGTCATTGCGGTGGCACAAGTCTTGATGGAAATAGTTTGTTTTTATTTCCGTAAAATGTTAAACTCTTCTTCAGTGGAGGCTGGAGAAAAGGTTATTACAGTCGGGATGATTGTCGGGGAGAGGGTAGTGGAGCCGGCCTCATTAGGGGCATTTAAGCAGCTGTTAGATAGGCAAATGGATGATAGTGTAAGGTAGGGGTGGAGCTGAGATTGACTTTAGGTTTAGGTTCGGCGCAACATCGTGGGCCGAAGGGCTTGTCTTGTGCTGTACTGTTCCACATTGTACATCTAGAGTGAAGGCTGATAGCTGAAGACCATTCCTATTTCCTCCATGACACCTGATTAGAATCCCACCTGCTCAGCGTTGCAGATCACGCCTGGTTATATTTTGGAACCATTAATTCTTTCTTTCTTTTTTTTGAAAAGAAAAGGCTAGTTTTTTTGGGTGGAATTGTCTGTTCACAATTGATGTTAAGAGCGTTGTATTCCTTGAGTAATAACATTCAGTGCAACGTGAGCACTTTTTTGCTGCAATATTCATTTCAGACAGCTTAATCTTTGACATGACCTCATGGAGAAGCCTCCAATCCTTCATGTGGTGAGGTAACATACAGATGGCCTGTTTAGTGCTTCACCAACCAGGTTGCCTAGCAACAGTACCTGTAATTGAGATACATCTCGATGTCTGATTGCATTAATGTTACTTGTGAGCATAGTTAGTCATCTTTCTCAATCCTGCCACCCCACCGCCTCTCCCTCCCTACATTGGTCTAATGATAACATTTGATTTTATTTACTGTTTGTGGAGCTAATTTGCTCAACAGGACTGTAATCGGGGCACATCTGTTTCAAAGAAGCCATTTAATGGTAACCCGCTAATCCACAAATGTCCTGGTCATTTTTCATACAGCTGAGAGAGCATTGTTTTGGCATGTCAACGGCTCTCTTTCGTGTTTGGGTCAAGTGGATTTGTGACCTGCATTCTGTGAGGTGACTGACCCCTTTTTAGTACTCGGGACTGATAGTTTCCAGAGTGTAATGGGTTGACGGGATCTCTGTTTCTAACTCTGAGCTTGATACTTACTCACAGTTAGAATGCATGAGATGGCACATGTGTTGATGCTCTTTGGTCTCGCTGCATTACTGAGCAGCTAGTTATCAAGTTGGATGATCCTTCACCCTGTCATGTACAGTGAATGAGATACTTCAGATAGGCTGGGATATATACTCCCTGCAAAATTCTCAGCAGAAGTTCACCAAGGCTACTTTGACAGCACTTTCTAAACCCTTAACTGTTGTATACTTGCACTGTGAAATAAATAAATAATGCGGAGACGATGAGCAATAGGTTTATTTAGAGAAGTATTTGAAGACCTCTGCAGTCACAAGGTTTCTGGTCTCACACTCGCAGTAGCTTTGGGGTCTGAAGGTTCGACATTAGTTTAGCAAAACTACTTTTTATTTGACTGACCCCACATCCAGCCTTCACTGACCAAACACGAGGATCATAAATCAGTTTACCAGACTCATGTTATCAAATATAAGACAACAAGGTGTAGAGCTGGATGAACACAGCAGGTCAAGCAGCATCAGAGGAGCAGGAAAGCTGACGTTTCAGGTCTTGACCCTTGCTCAGAAGAGGGTCTGAAGAAGGGTAAAGGCTGGCAACGTCAGCTTTCCTGCTCCTCTGCTGCTTGGCCTGCTGTGTTCATCCAGCTCTACACCTTGTTGTCTCAGATTCTCCAGCATCTGCAGTTCCTACTATCTCATGTTACCAAATATTTTTCAGAGAAGTCTCTGACCAGACTCATTGTTAACTATTTCTGTACCCACAGATGCTGCTGGACCTGGTGAGTTACTCGCAGCAATTTCTTGTTTCAGATTTCCAGTATCTACAGTATGTTTTTGGCTTTCATTATTATAGGACAAGGACCATTGTTGTGATATTTAGAAAAAGATGTGGAGGCACTTAAGAACACAGAAAATTTAGGATGCAGACATGCACTTATCAGGAGATGTTAGGTTTTGTTGTCTTTTCTAAAGTAGGAATGTTGAGGGATTACCACTGAGTTCCTTTGGTTTTGATTAAGTGGATGCAGAGAGGACATGTCCTCTTGTGAAAAGAAGTCTACCAGAAGCCATCAGTACAGACAGTCACCAAGAAATCCAATTGGAAATTTAGAAGGAATTTCCCGACCCAAAATGTGACTTAAATGCGCAATGGTAGCACGGGAGTGGTTGAAGTGAAGGCTTTTTTAAGCATTCAAAAGGGATTTAGACCTTTGTTTGAAAAGGAGGAATGTAGAGGATTGCGGTGAGAAGGCACGAGAATGGCATTAAGTGAGATGCTCATTCGGAGAGCTGGTACAAATGTGATGGGCCAAATGGCTTCCTTCTGCTCTCTAACAATTGTGATTCTGGCTTAGGTGCATTTCTGGGAAGTCTGGATAAGGAAAAGCAGGAAATTGAAATAGTCATGTTGACAGATTGAAATGGGAAGATTTTTAATTCATTCACAGGATAAGGGTGTCACATTTATTGCCCACAGGGCAGGTAAGAGTCCAACACATTGCTGTGGGCCTGGAGTCACATGTGGGCCAGACCAGGTTAGGATGGCAGTTTCCTTCCCCAAAGGACATCAGTGAACAAGCTGGATTCATGGTCATCATTAGAGTCTCTTAATTCAAGATTTTTATTGAATTCAAATTCCACCATCTGCCATGTTCTCTGGATTAATATTCCAGCGATAATACTGCTGGGCCATTGGCTCCCATCTAATTTCACAGGTTCACTGAAGGAAATTTCTTCTCATCTTTGTCTTAAATGTGCAACCCCTTATTCTGAGATGCTGCCCTCTGGCCCTAGACTGTCTCTCAAAGGCAAAACAGCCTTTCCATATCCACCCTGTTGGCTCTAAGCACCTGGGAAGTTTCACTAAGGTTGACTCTCATTCTACTTTGGTTTTTTTTTAGTTGCCTGTTTAATGCATAGTTTTGTGGGGTTTTTTTTCTGAAACCCCAATCACAGAAGGCAGGCATTTGGTTCATCACGTGTGCCCTGAGTCTCTGAATAAGTGAGGTACTTAGTAGGAGGTGGGTGCTGCTGACAAGATCAGCACATGTTGGCTATCTCTAACTGCCCTTGAAATGAGTAGCTTGCTTTCAGGGGACAATCGAGAGTCAACCACAGTGCTGTGAGTCTGGAGCCTTCTATAGTCCAGACCAGGAAAGGATGGCAGATTTCCCTCCCTGAAGGATGTTAGGGAACACAATTGGATTTTAAGACAATTGACAGTCGTTACATGTCATTTGTCCAGCTTTTTATAAAATTCCAGATCTGTGAACTGAATTCAGATTTTTACCAGCTGTCAAGGTGAGATTTGAATTTCTAAAGAAGGGTCTAGGCCCAAAACATCAGCTTTTCTGCTCCTCTGATGCTGCTTGGCCTGCTGTTTCATCCACCTCCACACCTTGTTATCTCAGAGCATTAGCCTGGATTTGTTGGTTACTAGTGTGATGTTACCCCTACACCCAATAGATTGTTAAAAATTGTACTTTAGCCCTCATAATTTGGTTGTCTTGAGGTTGTATGTTGGCTGTTTGACTGTTAGATCCAATGCAGAGATGTCCAGTGGCATGATGGTCTTCAGACTGACCACACACTGATCTCACCTAAGGTCTCACTTGCCCTAAGTTGTGCTCCTAGATCTTGGTGCCCATTGTTCCTGTATAACACTCCTGCAAAACACCTTGGGAATGCTTCTATGAGAAAACATAGAAACAAGGAGTAGGCCATTCATACCTTTGAGTCTGTTCTGCCACCCAGAATGATCATGGCTCACCCTATATCTCCATGCCACTTTGCTATTTTCTACCAAACCTTTTTGATGCCCAGAGCATGGATTCAGCGGGGCATTGGCTGTGGTTTGCCCAGAGTGTGGACTCTTGAGTTGTCATTGCTGTACCTGGAGAAAGGAAGCCTTGAGGCTCAGAACATGTTGCAAAAGCCCTAGAACCCCGTTGTGCAGAACACTCGATCTATTTAGGTAATTTTTCTTTTTGTAACTCAATGGTGCTGCATCGTGGCAACTGATGCTTCTCACTGTCTTTCTTGATTATATGTGACAACAAATAACTTGTTCAAAATCTAGAAAATGTCTATCTCTCTGAACATATCCAGTGACTTGGCCTCCACAGTCTTGCGTCACACAGAATTCCACAAATTCAGTTTTAGTTCTGAGTGAAGAAATTTTTCCTCCACTTGGTCCTCATCCTGAGCGTGTGCCCCTGGTTCGAAACTCCCCAACCAGGGACTCCCACAGTGGTCGAGAACGCCCTTGACCGTGTCTCCCGCATTTCCTGTAACACATCCCTCACACCTCGCCCCTGCCACAACCGCCCAAAGAGGATCCCCCTCGTTCTCACACACCACCCCACCAACCTCCAGATACAAACATCATCCTCCAACACTTCCGCCATCTACAATCCGACCCCACCTCCCAAGACATTTTTCCATCCCCACCCTTGTCTGCTTTCCGGAGAGACCACTCTCTCCGTGACTCCCTTGTTCACTCCACACTGCCCTCCAACCCCACCACACCCGGCACCTTCCCCTGCAACCGCAGGAAATGCTACACTTGCCCCCACACCTCTTCCCTCACCCCTAACCCAGGCCTCAAGATGATTTTCCATATTAAGCAGAGGTTCACCTGCACATCTGCCAATGTGGTATACTGTAACCACTGTACCCGGTGTGGCTACCTCTACATTGGGGAAACCAAGCGGAGGCTTGGGGACCGCTTTGCAGAACACCTCCGCTCGGTTCGCAATAAACAACTGCACCTCCCGGTCGCCAACCATTTCCACTCCCCCTCCCGTGCTTTAGATGACATGTCCATCATGGCCCTCCTGCAGTGCCACAATGATGCCACCTGAAGGTTGCAGGAACAGCAACTCATATTCCGCTTGGGAACCCTGCAGCCATATGGTATCAATGTGGACTTCACCAGCTTCAAAATCTCCCCTTCCCCCACCGCATCTCAAAACCAGCCCAGTTCATCCCCTCCACCCACTGCACCACACAACCAGCCCAGCTCTTCCCCCTCTACCCACTGCATCCCAAAACCATTCCAGTCTGTCTCTGCCTCCCTAACCTGTTCTTCCTCTCACCCATCCCTTCCTCCCACCCCAAGCTGCACCTCCATCTCCTACCTACTAACCTCATCCCACCTCCTTGACCTGTCCGTCTTCCCTGGACTGACCTATCCCCTCCCTACCTCCCCACCTATACTCTCCTCTCCACCTATCTTCCTTTCTCTCCATCTTCGGTCCGCCTCCCCCTCTTTCCCTATTTATTCCAGAACCCTCACCCCATCCCCCTCTCTGATGAAGGGTCTAGGCCCGAAACGTCAGCTTTTGTGCTCCCGAGATGCTGCTGGGCCTGCTGTGTTCATCCAGCCTCACATTTTATTATCCTGAAATTATCCTCCATGCAGCTTGTCGATCCAACCCTGTTGGAATTGTATACATGTCATTCAGATCCCCTTTCATCCTTCTCTACTCTCGTAAATACAGACTCAGCTGAACTGTCGGACGGTCCACGTACTGGCCTGGGGAGCCTGGTCTGTGCTCCCTCTCTAGTGGGTTAAAGATGATGTTGTATAAATCCAAATAGTAGGTGAAGGTGATACTAGCTGGGTTAGCAGTATAACTGCATTTTCAACACCTGCACAGCCTCCCGAAATCGAGCAGCTGCCACTGTGGCCATGGAGACAGTTAGCAATGACTGACTGAGTTAAATCTTTGAAAATGAGTAGCCTTGTGAATGAGGGTGAAGGCATCAATCAAAGACTCAATGGAAAACAACAGCCAGGCTAGGAATGGAGGCAATCTGAGTTGAATGATGAAATCTGTATTGATTGTTAGATTGATTGCCTGAAGTTCAATGATAGCACAGTGCAGGAATTTATTTCTGGAAGTCTCTGTGATTTATTGGACATTGGTCTCGTGGAAAGAAACTTGATGCTTTCTCCAACCTATCTTAGGGCGGCACGGTGGCTCAGTGGTTAGCACTGCAGCCTCACAGTGCCAGGGACCCGAGTTCAATTCCAGCCTCGGGTAACTGTCTGTGTGGAGTTTGCACATTCTCCCCGTGTCTGCGTGCGTTTCCTCCGGGTGCTCCAGTTTCCACCCACAATCCAAAGATGTGCAGGTTAGGTGGATCAGCCATGCTAAATTGCCCGTAGTGTTCAGGGGTGAGTGGGCTATAGGGGGATGCTTCAAGGGGTGGTGTGGACTTGTTGGGCCAAAGGGCCTGTTTCCACACTGTAGGGAATCTAATCTAATCTTCATTTTGATCCCTTCAGTAGAAATGTGATCTAATCCATCTGTGAATGGGAGGAATGTGACTTCCCTGAGGAAGAGTTCTGTTGGACTGGCTTGGTTTCTCTGTCCACACAGACCTGCTGAATTTCTTCAACATGTGGTGTTTATTGAATGGATTGGTTTTAGTTGGGTCTAACGTTGGCCCTAGATGGACGAGGGATCCAGTGGGATTTGTGTTTCAGTCTCATTCATGGAGCCACAGCGCTGCATTGAAAGATCAGCAGAGGCACAATGACTGACTATGGTCTTGTCTGAACATGGTTGGAGCAACAACGTTGGTGGGCCAATCACAGCAATAGCAAATCAATTTGCATAATAAAAGGTGGCGAGTAGCCAAAGTTGGCTTGAGTAATTGTATTAACTGTATCTGGTGCAAAATGTGCTGGCTCCAATAACACGTGAAACAAAACTTTACGATGTGGGATTCGAACTGCAGTGCCGTGTTGTTTAGTACATCTCAGCTAAATGTGATGATGGTAATACAGATTGGTTTGGGTGGGTGAAGATAGCAGGCAGCAGCTATTCTTCCCTCTGTAAAGCTGTGGAGATCTGACGGCAGAGAACACTTGCTTCTGGAATGTTTCTGGCAGTGAATCAGGATTCCTGTGAGCTGTATATCCCTGTGTTAGAACAAGGTGCAGGGTTCTCCCACATCCCCTTGATTATCCAGTATCCCCTTTTTGACAAACTTGCTGCTTTTAGCTGTGTCTCTGATGCTGAAGGTAAACCTTCATGAAGCCAGTGAGTTCAATTCCTCCCAAGGCTGAGGTTACTATGAAGGACCTTCCTTCCCTTTTAGTGTGAGGCATGTGACCCTCTGGTTAAACCCCACTGCTTTCTCTCTTTTTCTCCGGTGTGCTGTCTCTCTGAGCAGCCCTGTGGTCTGGTAAGACTGTGTTGAAGTTAAAATCACGACTGTTCTGGCAGTCAACATGCTCATCCTGAAAGTAGCTGTTGGATCTGACCTTGGGATGATGTGGAGGTGCCGGTGTTAGGCTGGGGTGGACGAGGTCAAAAATGACAGAGTGCCCAGGTTACAGTCCGACAGGTTTATTTGAAAACACAAGTTTCTTTTTGAAGCACTGTTGTGATTTTTGACTCTGTGTGTCCTTGGAATATTACTGGTTGTCATTGTTTTAGCTTGAGGGTCAATTCACCACCTCAGGTCAGGAGCAGTGCTCAAAAGTTAAGGATTGAGTGTGGGTGCACCCACTAAGTGAAGTTTCTCAATTGCAGGGAGGGGATTGGCACCCCGACCTTCTGCTGAGTCTACGCTGTTTTGAGGTTTTGCAGTCTGTCCGTTGGAGGCTGAGGGTGGAGATGGGACCGGTTCCGAATGAACTCTGCTCCTTAGCACAGAGGTGCAGCTGCTCAGTGCATCTGGCTCTTCTATTATTGTTATTATTGTTGTTTTTTTTTAAAATTTCACTTCCTTTTTCCATTCCCATAGGGCTGCCCAGAAACTCAACCTGTCCTCCAAAAAGAAGAAACACCATCGCTCTCCTGCTGCGAATGTGCCCGAGTCCCCGCTGTTCCCGACCAACTTCAGCGGAATCCTGCAGGCGTCCCCACCCCCGGCTCCCCCCTGCCTTCTCCGAGCTATCAACAAAGTGAAGGAGAGCCCAGGGATGGGAAAGGTAAGGACAATGCAACTGTCAGAGAACGCCATGCAGCGGGTTTTCCGATTCACTGTAGCATTTCCCTGGAGTCGCCAAGGGTGACAAGTTCAACATAAATGCACTGCTGGAGAAACTCCGACTTGGCAGCGACTGTAGAGGGAGAGGCACCTCTAGTGTTTCCAGTCTGGTGACCCTTCTTTGGAACCAGCGTTGACTTCCAACTCTTTAACTCCATTTCTCTCTCCACAGACGCTGCTAGACTTGCTGAGTTTCTCCTGCATTCTGTTTCTCGGCATCTGAAGCATTGTTACCTCCTTTATACAGAAGATTTAATATCCTGGGCACCTCTGCCCACGACAGGGAAAATATTATTTTTGTGTTATTTTTCACTCTCTTTATTTCCAATATTGAAATCTGCTGCTTTACAATAATGGGAGATAAGGGGGTTGAAAAGAAGAGGTTTGGTCTATTCTTGGCCGCCAGTCATTGGTGGCACAGAGATGGGGTTTTCACGTCTGGCTCAGAGATATGGAGTTCCAGACCCACCCGCTCCAGAGGTGCCAGGAGATATGGGAACAAGCTGGGTTTTTTTTTATTTAAAGGAGAAATGAATTGCCCGTCTCCTTCCTGGTTGGCTGCGGGAAAGGTGGACTTTGATGTTGGTTGGGCCCTGTGGTGGCTGAAGGGCATCAGGACAACATTGAGGTGGGCCCAGTGGTGAGAGACGGGACTCTGATTTTGGCCGAGGCAGGGAGTTGGGGGGGAGGTGGGGGGGGCGGGGGCGGCGCAGAGGGGTGGTTAGTATTGTCCCAGCGGCAAAAGTGGTGCCCAAGGATCGGTGGTGTCGCTATTGGTTATGTCCAGTGGAGGCAGCGGTGGTACAGATGGCGATGACTTCTCTTCAAGCTTTATCTTTCTTCATTCTTAAATTTATTCAAAATGGCACTGTTTTATGATGACAAATATATTTCATTGTATTCTTACCGTAAAACACACCGTGACTATAAAATCGATCAATTATCACAGACTCGTTGGCAGGAGAGGTGGAATGGCGGTAGAGGTCATTTGATGGTAGGCCCTGGATTCCAGGTGCTTGGAGTTGATCAGTCGGTCCGCTGTGCCCATGTGGTCATCGTGAGGAGGATCACTCTGCAGTTTAAGAATGACACTTTATTCAAGAAACTGGATTGCTGCTCAAAGGCTGTATCATAGTGAAGCCCTGGTTCGAAGAGTTAACATAGCATGCTTGAAAACATGGCAATGTGTCACTGAGATGTAGTAACAAAAGTAACGGGTAAATACTGCCCTGACAAGGAAGTGGTGAATGGGATGTTAAAAGAAAAGTACATTGAGTGGAGTGATTTATTAAGGCCACAAACGTGTACCCCATTCCTATATCACAGGCAGTGGATCACATTTACACATCGTTAATGAAAAATGTTGTTCAGAACCTGAGCTGTGTAAGGAAGAACTTTTTTATTTATTCGCTCAAAGGAATGGCCAGCATTTATTGCCCAGACAGAGGTTAAGAGTCAACCACATTGCTGTGGATCTGGAGTCACGTGTAGGCCAGACCAGGTAAGGATGGCAGTTTCCTTCCCTAAAGGACATTGGTGAACCAGATGGGTTTTTCTGACCATTGACAATGGTTTTGTGGTCTTCATTACACGCTTTAATTACTGATTTATTTTGTTTTAGCATAGAGATCAAATTCCACCATTTTGCCACGATAGGATTTCAAACCTAGCTCCCCAGAACAGCAGCTGAGCTTGTGGATTAATTTTCCAGTGGTAACTCTGGTAGGCCGTTGCCTCCCCATCGACAGAGGGCCACTCAATTACACAGGCCCACATCTGCACTTCTTCCAGGGTTACATTTGTCACCTTGTTTGTTCTTGTTGTGAGGGTGACGCTAATTCTGAAACTAGGGGGCTCACCTGAGGGATTTTCCACACTTGGTGTAAACATCAAGATTATTGTTTTGAGCTTTGTCTTCGAAGGTGCTGTTGCCTGACTGGTGCCGAAGGTCTAGGCTCGGCTCGATTTATTCTGGTTAAACCTCGGCTATAATGAGGGAGGGAAGGAAGCTGCTGAGTGCAGACTCAAACATCCGCTCAGTTCGGGCCATCTAGCAGTGAGCCACAAACAGTGCAGTTCAGCTGTTAACAGCAAGTAGGCAGGCTCTCACAGCTTCTCTCTTAATAAAGATAATTTAATTGAATTGGCCCTGTTTTGGTTTCTACTTATTTAGTGCTAATTGCTTCTAGCTGTTCAGGATCTGAAGTTTCAAGATTTTAAGGGCATAAGAATTGACAGTGTTGGACTAGCAAGGGTTAGAATCAAGAGAACAGCCACCTTATTGCACACTTTTGTGTTTCTCCAATTTTATTGCCAGGCACTGTAATTTCATTTGATGCACTGGGCATCCTGGTATCTGTTGTGGCATGTGAGCCTTTGATGCTCCACCAAAACTGACTATTTGACTAGTGGTACATCACAGTTGAACCCACTCATCTCCTCACCTAATCCTTGTGGCTTCATGGGCACAGCTCCAGCTGAGTTGTATCAGTACTGAAAGAGGGAATTCAGTTCATGAAGACAGTCAGCTCTCTGGGGAGCAATTGGTCACTCCCATTATTCCCCTCTCCTCACTGCCCTGAAAGTTTCTTTCCCTGAACTGCCATCCAGTTTCCTTTTGAAATCATTAATTGACTCAATGTCCACCAGTTTTTCTTAGGCCTTACGTTCCAGGTCATTGTCCTTTGCTATATAAGGATACTCACCTGGTCTGGCCTACATGTGACTCCAGACCCACAATAGTGTGGTTGACTCTCAGTTAATCTCTGGAATGGCCTAGCAAACCATTCAGATGCACTAAGTGCTATGAAATCTCAAAGGAATGAAGCAAGATGGATCACCTGGCATCAATAAAGAGAATGGCAGAAACAGCATTATTGACACTGCAAACTCTCCCTCGCTAACATCATGGGGTTAGTGCCAAAACTGGGACAGCTGTCTCACAGCCTGACATAGTCATACTCGCAGATTCATACCTTACAGACAATGTCCCAGACGCCACCATCACCATTCCTGGATATGTCCTGTCCCACCGGCAGGACAGACCCAGCAGAAGGGGTGGCACAGTGGTACGTGGTCAGGAGAGAGTTGCTCTGAGAGCCTGGACCCCATGAAGTCTCATGGCTTCAGGTTAAAAAATGGCAAGGAAACATCTTGCTGATTACTGCATACTGTCTTCCCTCAGCTGATGAATTGGTACTTCTCCATGTTGAACAAAACTTGGAGGAGCACTGAGGATGGCAACGGCACAAAACATATTCTGGGTGAGGGATTTCAATGTCCACTACCAAGAGTGGCTCAGCAGCAGTACTACTGATCGAGCTGGTTGGGTCCTAAAGGACATCGCTGCTAGACTGGATCTGTGGCAAGTGGTGAGGGAACCAAAAAGAGGGAAAAACATACCCGATCTCATCTTACTAATGAGCCAGCAGCAGATGCATCTGTTCATGTCAGCATCGGTAAAAGCGACCATCGCACAGTCCTTGTGGAGACAAAGTCCTACCTTCACGCTGAAAATAATCTCCATCATGTCGTGTGACACTTTCACCGTGCTAAATGGGACAGACTTCGCACAGGTCTAACAACTCAAAACTGGACATCCATGAGGCACTGTGGGCCATCAACAGCAACAGAATTGTACTCCAGCACAATCTGTAACCTCATGGCCCGGCATATCTCCACTCAACCATTACCATCAGGCCAGGGAATCAACCCTGGTTCAATGAGGAGTGCAGGAGGCCATGCCAGGAGCAGTACAAGATATACCTGAAAATGAGGTGTAAACCTGGTGAAGTCACCAAACAGGACTACTTGCACACCAAACAGCATAAAGCAGCAAGTGATAGAGCTAAGTGATCCCACAACCAATGGATCAGATCATAGCTCTACTGTCCTGCCACATCCAGTTGTGAATGGGGGTGGACAATTAAACAACTCACTGGAGGAGGCGGCTCCACAAACATCCCCATCCTCGATACACATCAGTGTAAAAGATAAGGCTGAAGCTTTCACAGCAATCTTCAGCCAGAAGTGCCGAGTGGATGATAATCTCAGCCTGTCCACTGGCTCCTAGCATCACAGATACCAGTCTTCAGCCAATTTGATTCTGTTGATTAAATAGAAACAGTTGGAGACACTGGATACTACAAAGCCAATGGTCCCTGACAACATTCCGGCAATAGTACTGAAGGCTTGTGCTCCAGAACTTGCCGCTGCCCGAGCCAAGCTGTTCCTGTACAGTTACAATGCTATCATCCACCCGACAATGTGGAAAATTGCCCAGGTATGTCCTGTACACAGAGCAGAACAAATCCAACCCGGCCAATTGCTGCCCCATCAGTCTCCTCTCATTCATCAGTAAAGTGATGGAAGCTGTCAGTAACAGTGCTATCAAGCAGCACCTGCTCAGTGACGCCCAGTTTGGGTTCTGCCAGGGCCACTCAGCTCCTGACCTCTTTACAGCATCAGTTCAGACATGGAAAAAAAAAGCTGAAATCCAGAGGTGATATGAGTGACAGCCCTTGATATCAAGGCTGCATTCAACCATGTGTGGCATCAAGGAGCAAAACTGGAATCAGCGGGTAGTGGGGGACAAACTCTCCAGTGGTTAGAATCATGGGCAAGAAAACATCTTGCTGATTTACCACATACTGTGTAGATGGCCATGGTTGTTGGAGGTCAATCACCTCAGCTCCAGGACATCTCTGCAGGAATTCCTCAGGGTAGTGTCTCAGGCCCCACCATCTTCAGCTGTTTTATCAATGACACTCCCTCCATCATAAAGTCAGAAGTGGGGATGTTCGCCAATGACTGCACAATGTTCAGCACCATTCATGTCTCCTCAGCACTGACGCAGTCCATATTTAAATGAAACAAGATCTGGACAATATTCAGGCTTGGGCTGACAATTGGCAGGCGCTATTCACACCGCACATGTGCCAGGCTATGGCTAACTCCAGTAAGAGATAATCTAACCACTGCCCCATGACATTCAATGGTGTTACCATCACTGAATCCCCCACTATCAACCTCCTGGATGTTACTATTGATTAGAAACTCAGCTGGACTCACTACATTAACAGAGTGGCTGTAAGAGCAAACCAGAAGCTGGGAATACTGTGGCAAGTAACTCACCTCCTGATTCCCCAAAACCTGTTCACCAAGGCACAAGTCAGGAGTGGGATGGAATACTCCCCACTTGCCTGGTGAGTGCAGCCCCAACAACACTCGAGAAGCTTGACACCATCCAGGGCACAGCAGCCTGCACCGCATCCGCTCCCTCCACCACCGACGCTCAGTAGCAGCAGTGTGTACTATCTCCAAGACGCACTATAGCAATTCACCGAAGATCCTCAGAGTACCTTCCAAACTCATGATCACATCCATCTAGAAGGACAAGGGCAACAGACATATGGGAACACCACCACCCTCGAGTTCCCCTCCAAGCCACTCTCAATGCTGACGTGGAAATATATTGCCATTCCTTCACTGTCGCTGGGTCAAAATCCTGGAATTCCCTACCTAATAGCATTGTGGGTCAACATGCAGCAGCTCACCACCACCTTCTCAAGGGCAACCGGGGAGGGCAAGAAATGCTGGCCAGCCAGTGACGCCCACATCCTGCAAAATGAATGAATAAATAACTAAACAAAGAACTTTACTGCCTTACACCTCTGACATTTCTTCCCCAAAACCTTAAATATGTGTCCCCCTTGACCTTGTTTCATCTACCAAATAATGGGAGCAGTTTACTTTGTCTATATAATCTAAACCTGTCATAATCTTATACATTTCTATTGAATCTTCCCTACTCCAAGGAAAACAATCTGATTTCGCTCGCCTAGTCTTGTAGCTAGAATTCGCCGTCACTCGAGCCATTCTGGTAAATCTCCTCTGTGCCCCCTGAGGAAGCTTGTACCTTTCCTGAAATTTTCTTTTTCATCCACTTGTGGTACATGGGCATCACTGGCAGGCCAGCATTTATTGCCCATTGCTTAGAGCTTTTTGAGAAGATGGTGGTGAGCTGCCTTCTTGTATTGCTGCTGTCCATGTGCTGTGGGTTGACTCTCAATGCCATTAGGGAGGGAATTCCAGAGTTTTAACCCAGCGACTCTGAAGGGACAGTAATATCTTACCACGTCAGGCTGGTCTGTGGTTTGAAGGGAAGCTTGCAGGGTATGTTGGATGGTATTTGCTGCCCTTGCCCTTCTGGGGTTTGAAGGTTAAAGGAGGTTTGAGTGCGGTGACCAAAATTAATGTAGCACTCTAGATGTGGTCTGTCTAAACTTTATAGAAGTTCAGCTTAATTCCTCTGCTTTTATGCTGTATACTTCTGTGAACAAAGGCTTGGATTTTTATATGTAATTAATCATTTCCCCCATGTCCTGCCATTTTCAAGTCTCGATACAGATGATCCTCAAATCTCTCTGACTCCTCAAACTAGACTGCCAAAATCTCTATTGTTTTTCCTATAATCTTCTGTTAAAATAGTATCATTTTTACTTGGAAGGTGCAGGTGAAGATACACGGATAAATGGATTTTGGAGAACAAGTATGTTATCTGCTGTAAGTTGGTTCGCAAGACTATGAAGAGGACAAACAAACTGCTAGGCTTTATTAGTAGAGGAAGAGAATTGAAAAGCACGAGGTTTTGACAAACTTGAATTGACCCTTGGTTAGATTACATTAAGTACTATCTGCAGCTGATGACACCAGACTGTAAACAGGATGAAGAGGCACTAGCGAAGCTGCAGAGGTGCTCAAGGATGATATTAGAAATGTGGGTTGATAATCTGAGTGGGGAATTTGGAGTCGTGATGGTCAGAACTGGCAACTGGAGTGCGCTTCATTGCTGGAAGATGTGCTCAAAGGTAGTTGGAGGGGTAGCAGATCACTGAGGTACAGTGGGCTGTATCATTTTCACCTACTTCCCTGTCATTGGTCACTTTGTACTGTTACCGTCTCCTCTATCTGTCTGTTTTTGGAACTGATGCGATGGATTCTATCTGTGCCTGTTCCATCTGGTCAAATTTATACCCAACATAAGCCCCTAGTGTCATTTTGTGAATAAATCTCTGGAAAGAAAAATGTGTTGTTCTTACTCCTTGGGTGAGCGTCTATTTAGTAATTACATTTACTATCGGTGAAAATGAGCTGGAGTGAATGTTTGAATGCATCAGAGGAACGGATTTCAGTACAGGATGATCCGACCCATTTATCCCAAATCATGTGTAATAGCGACAGTAAATCTCTCTCTGTACCTGTGTCTCTGTCTCCTACAGATCAGAGACTAAGCTCTAACCTTGAATGAGGATCACACTTGCCTCCATTTCGCACCTTTTGCTGTTTGCATAATCACTGTGAGATGAAGTTGACTAATGATGACCTGATTATAGACAGTTCCTTGGGTGTGACACACGACTAGTGTGCAACTGTCCTCACTCTATTTCGCTTAGGAGCTATTTTTGAACAACTCCAGGCAAGAGATCAAATGGTTCCCATTACATTAAGGTCAGTTTGGAATCCCATTCAGCTAGGGAGCCAAGTGTTTTCTCAAAATGATTATTCTTTTTAACAGAAGTTTCACTCCTAAGCCAGTCTCTCAGAGAGCTCCAGCTCATTGCACCCCAGCAGCACTGAAGAAAGACCAGGCCACGCTTATCTCGCACTTATACAGCGCAGACTTAACTTCAGGCCATTGCAAGGACTTTCTCAGCCAGAGGAGTATTTCTGAAGTGTCGACACTGTTACAATACAGTTAGTTTACCCCCAACAAGATCCCACAAAACAGAAACTCACTGGCAACTGTGTAATCTGTGGCGTGACCTTTTTTTTTGAACTGTAATTACGTGTCAAGGCATTTGCCCCACCCTTCAAATTTTCCAGATCTTTTTCTGTTGTAGATTAGTCTGAATTTTAATCTGTTCGCTTCTCCCAAGCGGATCATGTGGTCTTTGGGAAGAGCTTTAAGTTCTCATGTGGGCACCATTGACAAGATGAACATTTGATACCCATCCCCTCCCACCCCCCTCCATGAGTGTCTGGTTAGACTATCTCAGAGGGCATGTCTGCTGAGTATCAGAAACTCGCATGTAGATCAGACTAACTCAGGGTGGCTAGCTTCCTTCTGTAAAGCCTTCAGTAATGACTGTCATGGTCAATGGGAGTAGCTACATAAGTTTAATGTCCATCGCTCCCCGTGGTGAGATTAGAACCTGCGTCCCTGTAACATCAGCCAGGGTCCCTAGGATTTATGAGCCCAGGAATGTTGCCATTACGTCCCATTGGCCTGGGATACACAGTGCAGCCCACAGGCTCTTCCCCTGTTGGTTATCGATTACAGTAGTGAAGGTGGGGACAAGGTGTAGAAGCTCAAGGAGTGGGGGATGTTTCCTGAAAACTGAGCCAGGGCTGCCTGGAGGGATTCCCGGACAGATCGGAAGTTGACAATGAGGATCTTGAAGCCAGTGGAGTTGGATGCCAATGGGATCTAATGTATTTAAGGCAAACTAAATTTTAGCCCAATTTTAATAACCAAGTAAGGGAAATAGAGAACAGGCTGGAATTTCGGTAGCCTTGGCTTTTTAGCCAGAAGCAGTGTTGACAATTGTTGTGACAATACTTTTTTTATTTTGCTTCCTCTTCACTTCTTTTGATTTCTGTCTTTTTTTGTCTTCAGCCTGCAGCACACCTGTCTTGACACTTTCTTTTTTTGTGTCTTTTGTCTACGTTTCCGGTTTTCATTCCCTATGACCCTGGAGGACCAACTCTTTCACCTTTTCAATCCTTTTGATGGGCTGAAGGGCCTCTTTCTGCACTATAAAGACTCTCTCTAACAACTGTCTCTCACCCTATCACAGACTTTCTGTTTAGCCACCCACCCTTATTCATAACCTAATGTATTTGGCAGTCTTCCTGTCTCCCTCCCTGTCTGTCTCCCCCTACCTCCCTCCCTGTCTGTCTCCCCCTCCCTCCCTGTCTGTCTCCCCCTCCCTCCCTGTCTGTCTCCCCCTCCCTCCCTGTCTGTGTCTCTCCCTCCCTCCCTCCCTGTCTGTGTCTCTCCCTCCCTCCCTCCCTGTCTGTGTCTCTCCCTCCCTCTCTGTCTGTATCTCTCCCTCCCTCCCTGTGTCTCTCCCTCCCTCCCTCCCTCCCTCCCTGTCTGTGTCTCTCCCTCCCTCCCACCCTGTCTGTGTCTCTCCCTCCCTCCCTCCCTCCCTCCCTGTCTGTGTCTCTCCCTCCCTGTCTGTGTCTCTCCCTCCCTCCCTGTCTGTGTCTCTCCCTCCCTCCCTGTCTGTGTCTCTCCCTCCCTCCCTCCCTGTCTGTGTCTCTCCCTCCCTCCCTCCCTGTCTGTGTCTCTCCCTCTCTCCCTCCCTCCCTGTCTGTGTCTCTCCCTCCCTCCCTGTCTGTGCTTCTTCCTCCCTCCCTCCCTCCCTGTCTGTGTCTCTCCCTCCCTCCCTGTCTGTGTCTCTTCCTCCCTCCCTCCCTCCCTCCCTGTCTGTGTCTCTCCCTCCCTCCCTCCCTCCCTCCCTGTCTGTGTCTGACCCTCCCACCCTCCCACCCTCCCTGTCTGTGTCTCTCCCTCCCTCCCTCCCTCCCTCCCTCTCTGTCTGTGTCCGTCCCTCCCTCCCTCCCTCCCTGTCTGTGTCTCTCTGTCCCTCCCTCCCTGTCTGTGTCCCTCCCTCCCTCCCTGTCTGTGTCCCTCCCTCCCTCCCTCCCTCCCTCCCTGTCTGTGTCCCTCCCTCCCTCCCTCCCTCCCTGTCTGTCTGTGTCCCTCCCTCCCTCCCTGTCTGTGTCTGTCCGTCCCTCCCTCCCTGTCTGTGTCTCTCTCTCTCTCTCTCCCTCCCTCCCTGTCTGTGTCTCTCCCTCTCTCCCTCCCTCTCTCCCTCCCTCCCTGTCTGTGTCTCTCTCTCTCTCTCCCTTCCTCTCTCCCTCCCTCCCTGTCTGTGTCTCTCTCTCTCTCTCTCCCTTCCTCTCTCCCTCCCTCCCTGTCTGTGTCCCTCCTCCCTCCCTCCCTCCCTCCCTCCCTGTCTGTGTCCCTCCCTCCCTCCCTCCCTCCCTGTCTGTGTCCCTCCCTCCCTCCCTCCCTCCCTGTCTGTGTCCCTCCCTCCCTCCCTGTCCGTGTCCCTCCCTCCCTCCCTCCCTCCCTGTCTGTGTCCCTCCCTCCCTCCCTGTCTGTGTCCTTCCCTCCCTCCCTCCCTCCCTCCCTGTCTGTGTCCTTCCCTCCCTCCGTCCCTCCCTCCCTCCCTCCCTGTCTGTGTCCCTCCCTCACTGTCTGTGTCCCTCCCTCCCTGTCTGTCTGTGTCCCACCCTCCCTCCCTCCCTGTCTGTCTGTGTCCCTCCCTCCCTCCCTCCCTGTCTGTGTCTCAACCTCCCTCCCTCCCTGTCTGTGTCTCTCCCTCCCTCCCTCCCCTCCCTGTCTGTCTGTGTCTCTCCCTCCCTCCCTCCCTGTCTGTGTCCCTCCCTCAGTCCCTCCCTCCCTCCCTGTCTGTGTCCCTCCCTCCCTCCCTGTCTGTGTCCTTCCCTCCCTCCCTCCCCTCCCTGTCTGTCTGTGTCTCTCCCTCCCTCCCTCCCTGTCTGTGTCCCTCCCTCAGTCCCTCCCTCCCTCCCTGTCTGTGTCCCTCCCTCCCTGTCTGTGTCCCTCCCTCCCTCCCTGTCTGTGTCCTTCCCTCCCTCCCTCCCTCCCTGTCTGTGTCCTTCCCTCCCTCCGTCCCTCCCTCCCTCCCTCCCTCCCTGTCTGTGTCCCTCCCTCCCTGTCTGTGTCCCTCCCTCCCTGTCTGTGTCCCTCCCTCCCTGTCTGTGTCCCTCCCTCCCTGTCTGTGTCCCTCCCTCCCTGTCTGTCTGTGTCCCACCCTCCCTCCCTCCCTGTCTGTCTGTGTCCCTCCCTCCCTCCCTCCCTGTCTGTGTCCCTCCCTCCCTCCCTCCCTGTCTGTCTGTCCCTCCCTCCCTCCCTCCCTGTCTGTGTCCCTCCCTCCCTCCCTCCCTGTCTGTGTTCGTCCCTCCCTCCCTCCCTGTGTCCCTCCCTCCCTCCCTGTCTGTCTGTCTGTGTCCCTCCGTCCCTCCCTGTCTGTGTCCCTCCCTCCCTCCCTGTCTGTGTCCTTCCCTCCCTCCCTCCCTCCCTCCCTCCCTCCCTGTCTGTGTCCTTCCCTCCCTCCGTCCCTCCCTCCCTCCCTCCCTCCCTGTCTGTGTCCCTCCCTCACTGTCTGTGTCCCTCCCTCCCTGTCTGTCTGTGTCCCACCCTCCCTCCCTCCCTGTCTGTCTGTGTCCCTCCCTCCCTCCCTCCCTGTCTGTGTCTCAACCTCCCTCCCTCCCTGTCTGTGTCTCTCCCTCCCTCCCTCCCCTCCCTGTCTGTCTGTGTCTCTCCCTCCCTCCCTCCCTGTCTGTGTCCCTCCCTCAGTCCCTCCCTCCCTCCCTGTCTGTGTCCCTCCCTCCCTCCCTGTCTGTGTCCTTCCCTCCCTCCCTCCCCTCCCTGTCTGTCTGTGTCTCTCCCTCCCTCCCTCCCTGTCTGTGTCCCTCCCTCAGTCCCTCCCTCCCTCCCTGTCTGTGTCCCTCCCTCCCTGTCTGTGTCCCTCCCTCCCTCCCTGTCTGTGTCCTTCCCTCCCTCCCTCCCTCCCTGTCTGTGTCCTTCCCTCCCTCCATCCCTCCCTCCCTCCCTCCCTCCCTGTCTGTGTCCCTCCCTCCCTGTCTGTGTCCCTCCCTCCCTGTCTGTGTCCCTCCCTCCCTGTCTGTGTCCCTCCCTCCCTGTCTGTCTGTGTCCCACCCTCCCTCCCTCCCTGTCTGTCTGTGTCCCTCCCTCCCTCCCTCCCTGTCTGTGTCCCTCCCTCCCTCCCTCCCTGTCTGTGTCCCTCCCTCCCTCCCTCCCTGTCTGTGTCTCAACCTCCCTCCCTCCCTGTCTGTGTCTCAACCTCCCTCCCTCCCTCCCCTCCCTGTCTGTCTGTGTCTCTCCCTCCCTCCCTCCCTGTCTGTGTCCCTCCCTCAGTCCCTCCCTCCCTCCCTGTCTGTGTCCCTCCCTCCCTGTCTGTGTCCCTCCCTCCCTCCCTGTCTGTGTCCCTCCCTCCCTCCCTGTCTGTGTCTCTCTCTCTCTCCCTCCCTCCCTGTCTGTGTCTCTCTCTCTCTCCCTCCCTCCCTGTCTGTGTCTCTCTCTCCCTCCCTCCCTCCCTGTCTGTGTCTCTCTCTCCCTCCCTCCCTCCCTGTCTGTGTCTCTCTCTCCCTCCCTCCCTCCCTCCCTGTCTGTGTCTCTCCCTCCCTCCCTCCCTCCCTGTCTGTGTCTCTCCCTCCCTCCCTCCCTCCCTGTCTGTGTCTCTCCCTCCCTCCCTCCCTCCCTGTCTGTGTCTCTCCCTCCCTCCCTCCCTGTCTGTGTCTCTCCCTCCCTCCCTCCCTGTCTGTGTCTCTCCCTCCCTCCCTCCCTGTCTGTCAGTCTGTGTCTCTTCCTCCCTCCCTGTCTGTCTGTGTCCCTCCCTCCCTCCCTGTCTGTGTCCCTCCCTCCTTCCCTCCTTCCCTGTCTGTGTCCCTCCCTCCCTCCCTGTCTGTGTCCCTCCCTCCCTCCCTCCCTGTCTGTCTGTCCCTCCCTCCCTCCCTCCCTGTCTGTGTCCCTCCCTCCCTCCCTCCCTGTCTGTGTCCGTCCCTCCCTCCCTCCCTGTGTCCCTCCCTCCCTCCCTGTCTGTCTGTCTGTGTCCCTCCGTCCCTCCCTGTCTGTGTCCCTCCCTCCCTCCCTCCCTGCCTGTGTCCCTCCCTCCCTCCCTGTGTCCCTCCCTCCCTCCCTCCCTGTGTCCCTCCCTCCCTCCCTCCCTCCCTCCCTGTGTCCCTCCCTCCCTCCCTCCCTGTCTGTGTCCCTTCCTCCCTGTCTGTGTCCCTTCCTCCCTCCCTCCCTCCCTCCCTGTCTGTGTCCCTCCCTCCCTCCCTCCCTCCCTGTCTGTGTCCCTCCCTCCCTCCCTGTCTGTGTCTCTCTCTCCCTCCTCCCTCCTTCCCTCCCTCCCTCCCTCCCTGTCTGTGTCCCTCCCTCCCTCCCTCCCTCCCTCCCTGTCTGTGTCCCTCCCTCCCTCCCTCCCTCCCTGTCTGTGTCCCTCCCTCCCTCCCTCCCTGTCTGTGTCCCTCCCTCCCTCCCTGTCTGTCTGTGTCCCTCCCTCCCTCCCTCCCTCCCTGTCTGTGTCCCTCCCTCCCTGTCTGTGTCCCTCCCTCCCTGTCTGTGTCCCTCCCTCCCTGTCTGTGTCACTCCCTCCCTCCCTCCCTGTCTGTGTCCCTCCCTCCCTCCCTCACTCCCTCCCTCACTCCCTCCCTCACTCCCTCACTCCCTCCCTCACTCCCTCCCTCACTCCCTCCCTCACTCCCTCCCTCACTCCCTCCCTCACTCCCTCCCTCACTCCCTCCCTCACTCCCTCCCTCACTCCCTCCCTCACTCCCTCCCTCCCCGTCTGTGTCCCTCCCTCCCTCCCTCCCCGTCTGTGTCCCTCCCTCCCTCCCTCCCCGTCTGTGTCCCTCCCTCCCTCCCTCCCTCCCTCCCTCCCTCCCTGTGTCCCTCCCTCCCTCCCTCCCTGTCTGTCTGTGTACCTCCCTCCCTCCCTCCCTCCCTCCCTCCCTGTCTGTCTGTGTACCTCCCTCCCTGTCTGTGTCCCTCCCTGTCTGTCTGTGTCCCTCCCTCCCTCCCTGTCTGTCTGTGTCCCTCCGTCCCTCCCTCCCTGTCTGTGTCCCTCCCTCCCTCCCTCCCTCCCTGTGTCCCTCCCTCCCTGTGTCCCTCCCTCCCTGTGTCCCTCCCTCCCTGTGTCCCTCCCTCCCTGTGTCCCTCCCTCCCTGTGTCCCTCCCTCCCTGTGTCCCTCCGTCCCTCCCTCCCTCCCTCCCTCCCTCCCTCCCTCCCTCCCTCCCTGTCTGTCTGTCTGTGTACCTCCCTCCCTCCCTCCCTGTCTGTGTCCCTCCCTCCCTGTCTGTGTCCCTCCCTCCCACCCTGTGTCCCTCCCTCCCTGTCTGTGTCCCTCCGTCCCTCCCTCCCTGTCTGTGTCGCTCCCTCCCTCCCTCCCTGTGTCCCTCCGTCCCTCCCTCCCTGTCTGTCTGTGTACCTCCCTCCCTCCCTCCCTGTCTGTGTCACTCCCTCCCTCCCTGTCTGTGTCCCTCCCTCCCTCCCTCCCTGTGTCCCTCCGTCCCTCCCTCCCTCCCTCCCTCCCTGTGTCCCTCCGTCCCTCCCTCCCTCCCTGTGTACCTCCCTCCCTCCCTCCCTGTCTGTGTCCCTCCCTCCCTGTCTGTCTGTGTCCCTCCCTCCCTGTCTGTCTGTGTCCCTCCCTCCCTGTCTGTCTGTGTCCCTCCCTCCCTGTCTGTCTGTGTCCCTCCCTCCCTGTCTGTCTGTGTCCCTCCCTCCCTGTCTGTCTGTGTCCCTCCCTCCCTGTCTGTCTGTGCACCTCCCTCCCTGTCTGTCTGTGTCCCTCCCTCCCTCCCTCCCTGTCTGTCTGTCTCCCTCCCTCCCTCCCTGTCTGTCTGTCTCCCTCCCTCCCTCCCTGTCTCCCTCCCTCCCTCCCTGTCTGTCTACCTCCCTCCCTGTCTGTGTCCCTCCCTCCCTCCCTCCCTCCCTCCCTGTCTGTGTCCCTCCCTCCCTCCCTCCCTGTCTGTGTCCCTCCCTCCCTCCCTGTCTGTGTCCCTCCCTCCCTCCCTGTCTGTGTCCCTCCCTCCCTCCCTGTCTGTGTCCTTCCCTCCCTCCCTCCCCTCCCTGTCTGTCTGTGTCCCTCCCTCCCTCCCTCCCTGTCTGTGTCCCTCCCTCAGTCCCTCCCTCCCTCCCTGTCTGTGTCCCTCCTTCCCTGTCTGTGTCCCTCCCTCCCTCCCTGTCTGTGTCCCTCCCTCCCTCCCTGTCTGTGTCTCTCTCTCTCTCCCTCCCTCCCTGTCTGTGTCTCTCTCTCCCTCCCTCCCTGTCTGTGTCTCTCTCTCCCTCCCTCCCTCCCTGTCTGTGTCTCTCTCTCCCTCCCTCCCTCCCTGTCTGTGTCTCTCTCTCCCTCCCTCCCTCCCTGTCTGTGTCTCTCCCTCCCTCCCTCCCTCCCTGTCTGTGTCTCTCCCTCCCTCCCTCCCTCCCTGTCTGTGTCTCTCCCTCCCTCCCTCCCTGTCTGTCAGTCTGTGTCTCTTCCTCCCTCCCTGTCTGTCTGTGTCCCTCCCTCCCTCCCTCCCTGTCTGTGTCCCTCCCTCCCTCCCTCCTTCCCTGTCTGTGTCCCTCCCTCCCTCCCTGTCTGTGTCCCTCCCTCCCTCCCTCCCTGTCTCCCTCCCTCCCTCCCTCCCTGTCTGTCTGTCCCTCCCTCCCTCCCTCCCTGTCTGTGTCCCTCCCTCCCTCCCTCCCTGTCTGTGTCCGTCCCTCCCTCCCTCCCTGTGTCCCTCACTCCCTCCCTGTCTGTCTGTCTGTGTCCCTCCGTCCCTCCCTGTCTGTGTCCCTCCCTCCCTCCCTGTCTGTGTCCTTCCCTCCCTCCCTCCCTCCCTCCCTGTCTGTCTGTGTCCTTCCCTCCCTCCGTCCCTCCCTCCCTCCCTCCCTCCCTGTCTGTGTCCCTCCCTCACTGTCTGTGTCCCTCCCTCCCTGTCTGTCTGTGTCCCACCCTCCCTCCCTCCCTGTCTGTCTGTGTCCCTCCCTCCCTCCCTCCCTGTCTGTGTCTCAACCTCCCTCCCTCCCTGTCTGTGTCTCTCCCTCCCTCCCTCCCCTCCCTGTCTGTCTGTGTCTCTCCCTCCCTCCCTCCCTGTCTGTGTCCCTCCCTCAGTCCCTCCCTCCCTCCCTGTCTGTGTCCCTCCCTCCCTCCCTGTCTGTGTCCTTCCCTCCCTCCCTCCCCTCCCTGTCTGTCTGTGTGTCTCTCCCTCCCTCCCTCCCTGTCTGTGTCCCTCCCTCAGTCCCTCCCTCCCTCCCTGTCTGTGTCCCTCCCTCCCTGTCTGTGTCCCTCCCTCCCTCCCTGTCTGTGTCCTTCCCTCCCTCCCTCCCTCCCTGTCTGTGTCCTTCCCTCCCTCCGTCCCTCCCTCCCTCCCTCCCTCCCTGTCTGTGTCCCTCCCTCCCTGTCTGTGTCCCTCCCTCCCTGTCTGTGTCCCTCCCTCCCTGTCTGTGTCCCTCCCTCCCTGTCTGTGTCCCTCCCTCCCTGTCTGTGTCCCTCCCTCCCTGTCTGTCTGTGTCCCACCCTCCCTCCCTCCCTGTCTGTCTGTGTCCCTCCCTCCCTCCCTCCCTGTCTGTGTCCCTCCCTCCCTCCCTCCCTGTCTGTGTCTCAACCTCCCTCCCTCCCTGTCTGTGTCTCAACCTCCCTCCCTCCCTCCCTCCCCTCCCTGTCTGTGTCTCTCCCTCCCTCCCTCCCTGTCTGTGTCCCTCCCTCAGTCCCTCCCTCCCTCCCTGTCTGTGTCCCTCCCTCCCTGTCTGTGTCTCTCCCTCCCTCCCTCCCTGTCTGTGTCCCTCCCTCAGTCCCTCCCTCCCTCCCTGTCTGTGTCCCTCCCTCCCTGTCTGTGTCCCTCCCTCCCTGTCTGTGTCCCTCCCTCCCTCCCTGTCTGTGTCCCTCCCTCCCTCCCTGTCTGTGTCTCTCTCTCTCTCCCTCCCTCCCTGTCTGTGTCTCTCTCTCTCTCCCTCCCTCCCTGTCTGTGTCTCTCTCTCTCTCCCTCCCTCCCTGTCTGTGTCTCTCTCTCCCTCCCTCCCTCCCTGTCTGTGTCTCTCTCTCCCTCCCTCCCTCCCTGTCTGTGTCTCTCTCTCCCTCCCTCCCTCCCTGTCTGTGTCTCTCTCTCCCTCCCTCCCTCCCTGTCTGTGTCTCTCCCTCCCTCCCTCCCTCCCTGTCTGTGTCTCTCCCTCCCTCCCTCCCTCCCTGTCTGTGTCTCTCCCTCCCTCCCTCCCTCCCTGTCTGTGTCTCTCCCTCCCTCCCTCCCTCCCTGTCTGTGTCTCTCCCTCCCTCCCTCCCTCCCTGTCTGTGTCTCTCCCTCCCTCCCTCCCTCCCTGTCTGTGTCTCTCCCTCCCTCCCTCCCTGTCTGTGTCTCTCCCTCCCTCCCTCCCTGTCTGTCAGTCTGTGTCTCTTCCTCCCTCCCTGTCTGTCTGTGTCCCTCCCTCCCTCCCTGTCTGTGTCCCTCCCTCCCTCCCTCCTTCCCTGTCTGTGTCCCTCCCTCCCTCCCTGTCTGTGTCCCTCCCTCCCTCCCTCCCTGTCTGTGTCCCTCCCTCCCTCCCTCCCTGTCTGTCTGTCCCTCCCTCCCTCCCTCCCTGTCTGTGTCCCTCCCTCCCTCCCTCCCTGTCTGTGTCCCTCCCTCCCTCCCTCCCTGTCTGTGTCCGTCCCTCCCTCCCTCCCTGTGTCCCTCCCTCCCTCCCTGTCTGTCTGTCTGTGTCCCTCCGTCCCTCCCTGTCTGTGTCCCTCCCTCCCTCCCTCCCTGCCTGTGTCCCTCCCTCCCTCCCTGTGTCCCTCCCTCCCTCCCTCCCTCCCTCCCTGTCTGTGTCCCTCCCTTCCTCCCTGTCTGTGTCTCTCTCTCCCTCCTCCCTCCTTCCCTCCCTCCCTCCCTCCCTGTCTGTGTCCCTCCCTCCCTCCCTCCCTCCCTCCCTCCCTGTCTGTGTCCCTCCCTCCCTCCCTCCCTCCCTGTCTGTGTCCCTCCCTCCCTCCCTCCCTGTCTGTGTCCCTCCCTCCCTCCCTGTCTGTCTGTGTCCCTCCCTCCCTCCCTCCCTCCCTCCCTGTCTGTGTCCCTCCCTCCCTGTCTGTGTCCCTCCCTCCCTGTCTGTGTCCCTCCCTCCCTCCCTCCCTGTCTGTCTGTGTCCCTCCCTCCCTGTCTGTGTCCCTCCCTCCCTCCCTCCCTGTCTGTGTCCCTCCCTCCCTCACTCCCTCCCTCACTCCCTCCCTCACTCCCTCCCTCCCTCACTCCCTCCCTCACTCCCTCCCTCACTCCCTCCCTCACTCCCTCCCTCACTCCCTCCCTCCCCGTCTGTGTCCCTCCCTCCCTCCCTCCCTCCCTGTCTGTGTCCCTCCCTCCCTCCCTCCCTGTGTCCCTCCCTCCCTCCCTCCCTCCCTGTGTCCCTCCCTCCCTCCCTCCCTCCCTGTGTCCCTCCCTCCCTCCCTCCCTGTCTGTCTGTGTACCTCCCTCCCTGTCTGTGTCCCTCCCTCCCTCCCTCCCTCCCTGTGTCCCTCCCTCCCTCCCTCCCTCCCTGTGTCCCTCCCTCCCTCCCTCCCTCCCTGACTGTCTGTGTACCTCCCTCCCTGTCTGTGTCCCTCCCTGTCTGTCTGTGTCCCTCCCTCCCTCCCTCCCTGTCTGTGTCCCTCCCTCCCTCCCTCCCTGTCTGTGTCCCTCCCTGTGTCCCTCCCTCCCTGTGTCCCTCCCTCCCTGTGTCCCTCCCTCCCTGTGTCCCTCCGTCCCTCCCTCCCTCCCTCCCTCCCTGTCTGTCTGTCTGTGTACCTCCCTCCCTCCCTCCCTGTCTGTGTCCCTCCCTCCCACCCTGTGTCCCTCCCTCCCTGTCTGTGTCCCTCCGTCCCTCCCTCCCTGTCTGTGTCGCTCCCTCCCTCCCTCCCTGTGTCCCTCCGTCCCTCCCTCCCTGTCTGTCTGTGTACCTCCCTCCCTCCCTCCCTGTCTGTGTCACTCCCTCCCTCCCTGTCTGTGTCCCTCCCTCCCTCCCTCCCTGTGTCCCTCCGTCCCTCCCTCCCTCCCTCCCTCCCTGTGTCCCTCCCTCCCTCCCTGTGTACCTCCCTCCCTCCCTCCCTGTCTGTGTCCCTTCCTCCCTCCCTCCCTCCCTGTCTGTGTCCCTCCCTCCCTCCCTCCCTCCCTCCCTCCCTCCCTGTGTCCCTCCCTCCCTCCCTCCCTGTGTCCCTCCCTCCCTCCCTCCCTGTGTCCCTCCCTGTCTGTCTGTCTGTGTCCCTCCCTCCCTCCCTCCCTGTCTGTGTCTCTCCCTCCCTCCCTCCCTCCCTGCCTGTGTCCCTTCCTCCCTCCCTCCCTCCCTCCCTGCCTGTGTCCCTTCCTCCCTCCCTCCCTCCCTCTCTGTGTCCCTCCCTCCCTCCCTCCCTCTCTGTGTCCCTCCCTCCCTCCCTGTGTCCGTGTCCCTCCCTCCCTCCCTCCCTCCCTCCCTCCGTCCCTCCCTCCCTCCGTCCCTCCCTGTCTGTGTCCCTCCCTCCCTCCCTGTCTGTGTCCCTCCCTCCCTCCCTGTCTGTGTCTCTCTCTCCCTCCTCCCTCCCTCCCTCCCTGGTCTGTGTCCCTCCCTCCCTCCCTCCCTGTCTGTGTCTCTCTCTCCCTCCTCCCTCCCTCCCTCCCTGGTCTGTGTCCCTCCCTCCCTCCCTCCCTGGTCTGTGTCCCTCCCTCCCTCCCTCCCTGTCTGTGTCCCTCCCTCCCTCCCTCCCTGTCTGTGTCCCTCCCTCCCTCCCTCCCTGTCTGTCTGTGTCCCTCCCTCCCTGTCTGTCTGTGTCCCTCCCTCCCTGTCTGTCTGTGTCCCTCCCTCCCTGTCTGTCTGTGTCCCTCCCTCCCTGTCTGTCTGTGTCCCTCCCTCCCTGTCTGTCTGTGCACCTCCCTCCCTGTCTGTCTGTGTCCCTCCCTCCCTCCCTCCCTGTCTGTCTGTCTCCCTCCCTCCCTCCCTGTCTGTCTGTCTCCCTCCCTCCCTCCCTGTCTCCCTCCCTCCCTCCCTGTCTGTCTACCTCCCTCCCTGTCTGTGTCCCTCCCTCCCTCCCTCCCTCCCTGTCTGTGTCCCTCCCTCCCTCCCTCCCTGTCTGTGTCCCTCCCTCCCTCCCTCCCTGTCTGTGTCCCTCCCTCCCTCCCTGTCTGTGTCCCTCCCTCCCTCACTGTCTGTGTCTCTCCCTCCCTGTCTGTGTCCCTCCCTCCCTCCCTGTCTGTGTCCCTCGCTCCCTCCCTCCCTCCCTCCCTCCCTGTCTGTGTCTCTCCCTCCCTGTCCCTCCCTCCCTCCCACCCTCCCTCCCTGTCTGTGTCCCTCCCTCCCTCCCTGTCTCCCTCCCTCCCTCCCTCCCTGTCTGTGTCCCTCCCTCCCTCCCCGTCTGTGTCCCTCCCTCCCTCCCTCCCTCCCCGTCTGTGTCCCTCCCTCCCTCCCTCCCTCCCCGTCTGTGTCCCTCCCTCCCTCCCTCCCTCCCCGTCTGTGTCCCTCCCTCCCTCCCTCCCCGTCTGTGTCCCTCCCTCCCTCCCTGTCTGTGTCCCTCCCTCCCTCCCTCCCTCCCTGTCTGTGTCCCTCCCTCCCTGTCTGTGTCCCTCCGTCCCTCCCTCCCTGTCTGTGTCCCTCCCTCCCTCCCTCCCTCCCTCCCTGTGTCCCTCCCTCCCTCCCTGTCTGTGTCCCTCCCTCCCTCCCTGTCTGTGTCTCTCCCTCCCTGTCTGTGTCCCTCCCTCCCTCCCTCCCTCCCTGTCTGTGTCTCTCCCTCCCTGTCTGTGTCTCTCCCTCCCTGTCTGTGTCCCTCCCTCCCTCCCTCCCTCCCTCCCTCCCTGTCTGTGTCCCTCCCTCCCTCCCTGTCTGTGTCCCTCCCTCCCTCCCTCCCTGTCTGTGTCCCTCCCTCCCTCCCTCCCTCCCTGTCTGTGTCCCTCCCTCCCTCCCTCCCTGTGTCCCTCCCTCCCTCCCTCCCTGTCTGTGTCCCTCCCTCCCTCCCTCCCTGTCTGTGTCCCTCCCTCCCTCCCTCCCTGTCTGTGTCCCTCACTCCCTCCCTCACTCCCTCCCTCACTCCCTCCCTCCCCGTCTGTGTCCCTCCCTCCCTCCCTGTGTCCCTCCCTCCCTCCCTCCCTCCCTGTGTCCCTCCCTCCCTCCCTCCCTGTGTCCCTCCCTCCCTCCCTCCCTGTGTCCCTCCCTCCCTGTGTCCCTCCCTCCCTGTGTCCCTCCCTCCCTCCGTCCCTGTGTCCCTCCGTCCCTCCGTCCCTGTGTCCCTCCGTCGGTCCCTCCCTCCCTGTGTCCCTCCCTCCCTCCCTCCATCCCTCCCTGTCTGTATCCCTCCCTCCCTCCCTGTGTCCCTCCCTCCCTGTGTCCCTCCCTCCCTCCCTCCCTCCCTCCCTCCCTGTGTCCCTCCGTCCCTCCCTCCCTCCCTCCCTCCCTGTCTGTGTCCCTCCCTCCCTCCCTGTCTGTATCCCTCCCTCACTCCCTCCCTCACTCCCTCCCTCACTCCCTCCCTCACTCCCTCCCTCACTCCCTCCCTCACTCACTCCCTCCCCGTCTGTGTCCCTCCCTCCCTCCCTCCCTCCCTGTGTCCCTCCCTCCCTCCCTGTGTCCCTCCCTCCCTCCCTGTCTGTGTCCCTCCCTCCCTCCCTGTCTGTGTCCCTCCCTCCCTCCCTCCCTCCCTCCCTGTGTCCCTCCCTCGCTCCCTGTGTCCCTCCGTCGGTCCCTCCCTCCCTCCCTCCCTCCCTCCCTGTGTCCCTCCGTCCCTCCCTCCCTCCCTCCATCCCTGTCTGTCTGTGTACCTCCCTCCCTCCCTCCCTCCCTGTCTGTGTCCCTCCCTGTCTGTGTCCCTCCGTCCCTCCCTCCCTGTCTGTGTCCCTCCCTCCCTCCCTGTGTCCCTCCGTCCCTCCCTCCCTCCCTCCCTCCCTGTGTCCCTCCGTCCCTCCCTCCCTCCCTCCCTGTCTGTCTGTGTACCTCCCTCCCTCCCTGTCTGTGTCCCTCCCTCCCTCCCTCCCTGTCTGTGTCCCTCCCTCCCTCCCTCCCTCCCCGTGTCCCTCCCTCCCTCCCCGTGTCCCTCCCTCCCTCCCTCCCTCCCCGTGTCCCTCCCCGTGTCCCTCCCCGTGTCCCTCCCTCCCTCCCTGTCTGTCTGTCTGTCTGTGTCCCTCCCTCCCTCCCTCCCTCCCTCCCTCCCTGTGTCCCTCCCTCCCTCCCTGTGTCCCTCCCTCCCTCCCTCCCTACCTCCCTGTGTCCCTCCCTCCCTCCCTGTGTCCCTCCCTCCCTCCCTCCCTGTGTCCCTCCCTCCCTCCCTCCCTCCCTGTGTCCCTCCCTCCCTCCCTCCCTGTGTCCCTCCCTCCCTCCCTCCCTGTGTCCCTCCCTCCCTCCCTCCCTGTGTCCCTCCCTCCCTCCCTCCCTCCCTGTGTCCCTCCCTCCCTGTGTCCCTCCCTCCCTGTGTCCCTCCCTCCCTGTGTCCCTCCCTCCCTGTGTCCCTCCCTCCCCCCCTCCCTGTGTCCCTCCCTCCCTCCCTCCCTGTGTCCCTCCCTCCCTCCCTCCCTGTGTCCCTCCCTCCCTCCCTGTGTCCCTCCCTGTGTCCGTCCCTCCCTCCCTGTGTCCCTCCCTCCCTGTCTGTGTCCCTCCCTCCCTGTGTCCCTCCCTCCCTCGCTCCCTGTGTCCCTCCCTCCCTGTCTGTGTCCCTCCCTCCCTGTGTCCCTCCCTCCCTCCCTCCCTCCCTGTGTCCCTCCCTCCCTCGCTGTGTCCCTCCCTCCCTCCCTCGCTGTGTCCCTCCCTCCCTCCCTCGCTGTGTCCCTCCCTCCCTCCCTCGCTGTGTCCCTCCCTCCCTCCCTCGCTGTGTCCCTCCCTCCCTCCCTCGCTGTGTCCCTCCCTCCCTCCCTCGCTGTGTCCCTCCCTCCCTCGCTGTGTCCCTCCCTGTGTCCGTCCCTCCCTCCGTCCCTCCCTCCCTGTGTCCCTCCCTCCCTCCCTCCCTGTGTCCCTCCCTCCCTCCCTCCCTGTGTCCCTCCCTCCCTCCCTCCCTCCCTCCCTCCCTCCCTGTGTCCCTCCCTCCCTCCCTGTGTCCCTCCCTCCCTCCCTGTGTCCCTCCCTCCCTCCCTCCCTCCCTGTGTCCCTCCCTCCCTCCCTCCCTCCCTGTGTCCGTCCCTCCCTCCCTGTGTCCCTCCCTCCCTCCCTCCCTCCCTCCCTGTGTCCCTCCCTCCCTGTCTGTGTCCCTCCCTCCCTGTGTCCCTCCCTCCCTCGCTCCCTGTGTCCCTCCCTCCCTGTCTGTGTCCCTCCCTCCCTGTGTCCCTCCCTCCCTCCCTCCCTCCCTGTGTCCCTCCCTCCCTCGCTGTGTCCCTCCCTCCCTCCCTCGCTGTGTCCCTCCCTCCCTCCCTCGCTGTGTCCCTCCCTGTGTCCGTCCCTCCCTCCGTCCCTCCCTCCCTGTGTCCCTCCCTCCCTCCCTCCCTGTGTCCCTCCCTCCCTCCCTCCCTGTGTCCCTCCGTCCCTCCCTCCCTCCCTCCCTGTGTCCCTCCCTCCCTCCCTCCCTCCCTCCCTCCCTGTGTCCCTCCCTCCCTCCCTCCCTGTGTCCCTCCCTCCCTGTGTCCCTCCCTCCCTCCCTCCCTGTGTCCCTCCCTCCCTCCCTGTGTCCCTCCCTCCCTGTGTCCCTCCCTCCCTGTGTCCCTCCCTCCCCGTGTCCCTCCCCGTGTCCCTCCCCGTGTCCCTCCCCGTGTCCCTCCCCGTGTCCCTCCCCGTGTCCCTCCCTCCCTCCCTGTGTCCCTCCCTCCCTGTGTCCCTCTCTCCCTCCCTCCCTCCCTGTGTCCCTCCCTCCCTCCGTCCCTCCCTGTGTCTCTCCCTCCCTCCGTCCCTCCCTGTCTCCCTCCCTCCGTCCCTCCCTGTCTCCCTCCCTCCGTCCCTCCCTGTCTCCCTCCCTCCGTCCCTCCCTGTCTCCCTCCCTCCCTCCCTCCCTGTCTCCCTCCCTCCCTCCCTCCCTGTCTCCCTCCCTCCCTCCCTCCCTGTCTGTGTCCCTCCCTCCCTCCCTGTGTCCATCCCTCCCTCCCTCCCTCCCTGTGTCCCTCCCTCCCTCCCTCCCTGTGTCCCTCCCTCCCTCCCTGTGTCCCTCCCTCCCTCCCTGTGTCCCTCCCTCCCTCCCTGTGTCCCTCCCTCCCTCCCTGTGTCCCTCCCTCCCTGTGTCCCTCGCTCCCTGTGTCCCTCGCTCCCTGTGTCCCTCCCTCCCTGTGTCCCTCCCTCCCTGTGTCCCTCGCTCCCTGTGTCCCTCCCTCCCTCGCTCCCTGTGTCCCTCGCTCCCTGTGTCCCTCGCTCCCTGTGTCCCTCGCTCCCTGTGTCCCTCGCTCCCTGTGTCCCTCGCTCCCTGTGTCCCTCGCTCCCTGTGTCCCTCGCTCCCTGTGTCCCTCGCTCCCTGTGTCCGTCCCTCGCTCCCTGTGTCCCTCCCTCGCTCCCTGTGTCCCTCCCTCGCTCCCTGTGTCCCTCCCTCGCTCCCTGTGTCCCTCCCTCGCTCCCTGTGTCCCTCCCTCGCTCCCTGTGTCCCTCCCTCGCTCCCTGTGTCCCTCCCTCGCTCCCTGTGTCCCTCCCTCGCTCCCTGTGTCCCTCCCGCCCTCCCTCCCTCCCTCCCTCCCTGTGTCCCTCCCTCCCTGTGTCCCTCCCTGTGTCCCTCCCTCCCTGTGTCCCTCCCTCCCTGTGTCCCTCCCTCCCTCCCTCCCTCCCTCCCTCCCTCCCTCCCTCCCTCCCTGCGTCCCTCCCTCCCTGCGTCCCTCCCTCCCTGCGTCCCTCCCTCCCTGCGTCCCTCCCTCCCTGCGTCCCTCCCTCCCTGCGTCCCTCCCTCCCTGCGTCCCTCCCTCCCTGCGTCCCTCCCTCCCTGCGTCCCTCCCTCCCTGTGTCCCTCCCTCCCTCCCTCCCTGTGTCCCTCCCTCCGTGTCCCTCCCTCCCTCCCTCCCTCCCTCCCTGTGTCCCTCCCTCCCTCCCTCCCTGTGTCCCTCCCTCCCTCCCTCCCTGTGTCCCTCCCTCCCTGTGTCCCTCCCTGTGTCCCTCCCTCCCTCCCTGTGTCCCTCCCTCCCTGTGTCCCTCCCTCCCTCCCTGTGTCCCTCCCTCTGTCCCTCCGTGTGTCCCTCCCTCCCTCCCTCCCTCCCTCCCTCCCTGCGTCCCTCCCTCCCTGCGTCCCTCCCTCCCTGCGTCCCTCCCTCCCTGCGTCCCTCCCTCCCTGCGTCCCTCCCTCCCTGCGTCCCTCCCTCCCTGCGTCCCTCCCTCCCTGCGTCCCTCCCTCCCTGTGTCCCTCCCTCCCTGTGACCCTCCCTGTGTCTGTCCCTCCCTCCCTCCCTCCCTCCCTGTGTCCCTCCCTCCCTCCCTGTGTCCCTCTCTCCCTCCCTGTGTCCCTCCCTCCCTGTGTCCCTCCCTCCCTCCCTGTGTCCCTCCCTCCCTCCCTCCCTCCCTGTGTCCCTCCCTCCCTGTGTCCCTCCCTCCCTGTGTCCCTCCCTCCCTCCCTCCCTCCCTCCCTCCCTCGCTCCCTCCCTCCCTCGCTCCCTCCCTCCGTGTCCCTCCCTCCCTCCCTCCCTCCCTCCCTGTGTCCCTCCCTCCCTCCCTCCCTCCCTCCCTGTGTCCCTCCCTCCCTCGCTCCCTCCCTCCGTGTCCCTCCCTCCCTCCCTGCGTCCCTCCCTCCCTCCCTCACTCCCTGCGTCCCTCCCTGTGTCCCTCCCTCCCTCCCTCCCTCCCTGTGTCCCTCCCTCCCTCCCTCCCTCCCTGTGTCCCTCCCTCCCTCCCTGTGTCCCTCCCTCCCTCCCTGTGTCCCTCCCTCCCTCCCTGTGTCCCTCCCTCCCTCCCTGTGTCCCTCCCTCCCTCCCTCCCTCCCTCCCTCCCTCCCTCCCTGGGTCCCTCCCTCCCTGCGTCCCTCCCTCCCTGCGTCCCTCCCTCCCTGCGTCCCTCCCTGCGTCCCTCCCTCCCTGCGTCCCTCCCTGCGTCCCTCCCTCCCTGCGTCCCTCCCTCCCTCCCTCCCTCCCTGCGTCCCTCCCTCCCTGCGTCCCTCCCTCCCTCCCTCCGTCCCTCCCTCCCTCCCTCCGTCCCTCCCTCCCTCCCTCCATCCCTCCCTGCGTCCCTCCCTCCCTCCCTGCGTCCCTCCCTCCCTGCGTCCCTCCCTCCCTGCGTCCCTCCCTGCGTCCCTGCGTCCCTCCCTCCCTGCGTCCCTCCCTCCCTCCCTCCCTGCGTCCCTCCCTCCCTCCCTCCCTGCGTCCCTCCCTCCCTCCCTCCCTGCGTCCCTCCCTCCCTCCCTCCCTGCGTCCCTCCCTCCCTCCCTCCCTGCGTCCCTCCCTCCCTCCGTCCCTCCCTCCGTCCCTCCCTCCGTCCCTCCCTGCGTCCCTCCCTCCCTCCGTCCCTCCCTGCGTCCCTCCCTCCCTCCCTCCCTCCCTCCCTGCGTCCCTCCCTCCCTCCCTCCCTGCGTCCCTCCCTCCCTCCCTCCCTGCGTCCCTCCCTCCCTCCCTCCCTCCCTCCCTGCGTCCCTGCGTCCCTCCCTCCCTCCCTCCCTCCCTCCCTCCCTCCCTGCGTCCGTCCCTCCCTCCCTCCCTCCCTCCCTCCCTGCGTCCCTCCCTCCCTCCCTCCCTGCGTCCCTCCCTCCCTCCCTCCCTCCCTCCCTCCCTGCGTCCCCCCCTCCCTCCCTCCCTGCGTCCCCCCCTCCCTCCCTCCCTGCGTCCCCCCCTCCCTCCCTCCCTGCGTCCCCCCCTCCCACCCTCCCTGCGTCCCTCCCTCCCTCCCTCCCTGCGTCCCTCCCTCCCTCCCTGCGTCCCTCCCTCCCTGCGTCCCTCCCTCCCTGCGTCCCTCCCTCCCTGCGTCCCTCCCTGCGTCCCTCCCTCCCTCCCTGCGTCCCTCCCTCCCTCCCTCCCTCCCTGCGTCCCTCCCTCCCTCCCTCCCTCCCTCCCTCCCTCCCTGCGTCCCTCCCTCCCTCCCTCCCTGCGTCCCTCCCTCCCTCCCTCCCTGCGTCCGTCCCTCCCTGCGTCCCTCCCTCCCTCCCTCCCTGCGTCCCTCCCTCCCTCCCTCCCTGCGTCCCTCCCTCCCTCCCTCCCTGCGTCCCTCCCTCCCTCCCTGCGTCCCTCCCTCCCTCCCTCCCTGCGTCCCTCCCTCCCTCCCTCCCTGCGTCCCTCCCTCCCTGTCTCTGTCCCTCCCTCCCTCCCTGTGTCCCTCCCTCCCTCCCTGTGTCCCTCCCTCCCTCCCTCCCTCCCTCCCTCCCTCCCTCCCTCCCTCCCTCCCTCCCTCCCTCCCTCCCTCCGTCCCTCCCTCCGTCCCTCCCTCCGTCCCTCCCTCCGTCCCTCCCTCCGTCCCTCCCTCCCTCCCTCCGTCCCTCCCTCCCTCCCTCCGTCCCTCCCTCCGTCCCTCCCTCCCTGTGTCCGTCCCTCCGTCCCTCCCTCCCTGTGTCCGTCCCTCCGTCCCTCCCTCCCTGTGTCCGTCCCTCCGTCCCTCCCTCCCTCCCTCCCTCCCTCGCTCCCTGTCTCTGTCCCTCCCTCCCTCCCTCCCTCCCTGTCTCTGTCCCTCCCTCCCTCCCTCCCTGTGTCCCTCCCTCCCTCCCTCTGTCCCTCCCTCCCTCCCTGCGTCCCTCCCTCCCTCCCTGTGTCTGTCCCTCCCTCCCTCCCTGCGTCCCTCCCTCCCTCCCTCCCTGCGTCCCTCCCTCCCTCCCTCCCTGCGTCCCTCCCTCCCTCCCTGTGTCCCTCCCTCCCTCCCTCCCTCCGTCCCTCCCTCCCTGTCTCTGTCCCTCCCTCCCTGTCTCTGTCCCTCCCTCCCTGTCTCTGTCCCTCCCTCCCTGTCTCTGTCCCTCCCTCCCTCCCTGTGTCCCTCCCTCCCTCCCTCCGTCCCTCCCTCCCTCCCTCCGTCCCTCCGTCCCTCCCTCCCTCCCTCCCTCCGTCCCTCCCTCCGTCCCTCCCTCCCTCCCTCCGTCCCTCCCTCCCTCCCTCCGTCCCTCCCTCCCTGTGTCCGTCCCTCCGTCCCTCCCTCCCTGTGTCCGTCCCTCCGTCCCTCCCTCCCTCCCTCCCTCCCTCCCTCGCTCCCTGTCTCTGTCCCTCCCTCCCTCCCTCCCTCCCTCCCTGTCTCTGTCCCTCCCACCCTCCCTCCCTGTGTCCCTCCCTCCCTCCCTCTGTCCCTCCCTCCCTCCCTCTCTCCCTCTGTCCCTCCCTCCCTCCCTCTGTCCCTCCCTCCCTCCCTGCGTCCCTCCCTCCCTCCCTGTGTCTGTCCCTCCCTCCCTCCCTGCGTCCCTCCCTCCCTCCCTCCCTCCCTCCCTGCGTCCCTCCCTCCCTCCCTCCCTGCGTCCCTCCCTCCCTGTCTCTGTCCCTCCCTCCCTCCCTGTGTCCCTCCGTCCCTCCCTCCGTCCCTCCCTCCGTCCCTCCCTCCGTCCCTCCCTCCGTCCCTCCCTCCCACCCTCCCTCCCTCCGTCCCTCCCTCCCACCCTCCCTCCCTCCGTCCCTCCCTCCCTCCCTCCGTCCCTCCCTCCGTCCCTCCCTCCGTCCCTCCCTCCCTGTGTCCGTCCCTCCGTCCCTCCCTCCCTGTGTCCGTCCCTCCCTCCCTCCCTCCCTCCCTCCCTCCCTCGCTCCCTGTCTCTGTCCCTCCCTCCCTCCCTCCCTCCCTCCCTGTGTCCCTCCCTCCCTCCCTCTGTCCCTCCCTCCCTCCCTCCCTCCCTCTGTCCCTCCCTCCCTCCCTGCGTCCCTCCCTCCCTCCCTCCCTGCGTCCCTCCCTCCCGCCCTGCGTCCCTCCCTCCCTCCCTGTGTCTGTCCCTCCCTCCCTCCCTGTGTCTGTCCCTCCCTCCCTCCCTCCCTGCGTCCCTCCCTCCCTCCCTCCCTGCGTCCCTCCCTCCCTCCCTCCCTGCGTCCCTCCCTCCCTCCCTCCCTGCGTCCCTCCCTCCCTGCGTCCCTCCCTCCCTCCCTCCCTGCGTCCCTCCCTCCCTCCCTGCCTCCCTGCGTCCCTCCCTCCCTCCCTGCGTCCCTCCCTCCCTCCCTGTGTCCCTCCCTCCCTCCCTCCGACCCTCCCTCCCTCCGACCCTCCCTCCGACCCTCCCTCCCTCCCTCCCTCCCTCCCTGCGTCCCTCCCTCCCTCCCTCCCTCCCTCCCTGCGTCCCTCCCTCCCTGCGTCCCTCCCTCCCTCCCTCCCTCCCTGGGTCCCTCCCTCCCTCCCTGCGTCCCTCCCTCCCTCCCTCCCTCCCTGCGTCCCTCCCTCCCTCCCTCCCTCCCTCCCTGCGTCCCTCCCTCCCTCCCTCCCTCCCTGCCTGCCTGCCTCCCTCCCTCCCTCCCTCCCTCCCTGCCTCCCTCCCTCCCTCCCTCCCTCCCTCCCTCCCTGCCTCCCTCCCTCCCTCCCTGCCTCCCTCCCTCCCTCCCTCCCTCCCTCCCTCCCTGCGTCCCTCCCTCCCTCCCTGTCTGTGTCCCTCCCTCCCTCCCTGTCTGTGTCCCTCCCTCCCTCCCTGTCTGTGTCCCTCCCTCCCTCCCTCCCTCCCTGTCTGTGTCCCTCCCTCCCTCCCTGTCTGTGTCCCTCCCTGTCTGTGTCCCTCCCTCCCTCACTGTCTGTGTCTCTCCCTCCCTGTCTGTGTCCCTCCCTCCCTCCCTGTCTGTGTCCCTCGCTCCCTCCCTCCCTCCCTCCCTGTCTGTGTCTCTCCCTCCCTGTCCCTCCCTCCATCCCTCCCTCCCTCCCTCCCTGTCTCCCTCCCTCCCTCCCTGTCTCCCTCCCTCCCTCCCTCCCTGTCTGTGTCCCTCCCTCCCTCCCCGTCTGTGTCCCTCCCTCCCTCCCTCCCTCCCCGTCTGTGTCCCTCCCTCCCTCCCTCCCTCCCCGTCTGTGTCCCTCCCTCCCTCCCTCCCTCCCCGTCTGTGTCCCTCCCTCCCTCCCTCCCTCCCTGTCTGTGTCCCTCCCTCCCTCCCTCCCTCCCTGTCTGTGTCCCTCCCTCCCTCCCTCCCTGTGTCCCTCCCTCCCTCCCTGTGTCCCTCCCTCCCTCCCTGTCTGTGTCCCTCCCTCCCTCCCTCCCTGTCTGTGTCTCTCCCTCCCTCCCTGTGTCCCTCCCTCCCTCCCTCCCTCCCCGTCTGTGTCCCTCCCTCCCTCCCTCCCTCCCCGTCTGTGTCCCTCCCTCCCTCCCTCCCTCCCCGTCTGTGTCCCTCCCTCCCTCCCTCCCTCCCCGTCTGTGTCCCTCCCTCCCTCCCTCCCTCCCCGTCTGTGTCCCTCCCTCCCTCCCTCCCTCCCTGTCTGTGTCCCTCCCTCCCTCCCTCCCTCCCTGTCTGTGTCCCTCACTCCCTCCCTCCCTCCCTCCCTGTCTGTGTCCCTCACTCCCTCCCTCCCTCCCTCCCTGTCTGTGTCCCTCACTCCCTCCCTCCCTCCCTCCCTGTCTGTGTCCCTCACTCCCTCCCTCACTCACTCCCTCCCTCACTCCCTCCCTCACTCCCTCCCTCACTCCCTGTCTGTGTCCCTCCCTCCCTCCCTCCCTCCCTCCCTGTGTCCCTCCCTCCCGCCCTGTGTCCCTCCCGCCCTGTGTCCCTCCCTCCCTGTGTCCCTCCCTCCCTCCCTCCCTGTGTCCCTCCCTCCCTCCCTGTGTCCCTCCCTCCCTCCGTCCCTCCCTCCCTCCGTCCCTGTGTCCCTCCGTCCGTCCCTCCCTCCCTCCGTCCCTGTGTCCCTCCGTCCCTCCCTCCCTCCCTCCCTCCGTCCCTGTGTCCCTCCGTCCCTCCCTCCATCCCTCCCTGTCTGTATCCCTCCCTCCCTCCCTCCCTCCCTGTGTCCCTCCCTCCCTCCCTGTGTCCCTCCGTCCCTCCCTCCCTCCCTCCGTCCCTCCCTCCCTCCCTCCGTCCCTCCCTCCCTCCCTCCCTCCCTCCCTCCCTCCCTCCCTCCCTCCCTCCCTCCCTCCCTCCCTCCCTCCCTCCCTCCGTCCCTCCCTCCCTCCCTCCCTGTCTGTCTGTGTACCTCCCTCCCTCCCTGTCTGTGTCCCTCCCTCCCTCCCTGTGTCCATCCCTCCCTCCCTCCCTCCCTGTGTCCCCTCCCTCCCTCCCTCCCTCCCTGTGTCCCCTCCCTCCCTCCCTGTGTCCCTCCCTCCCTCCCTCCCTGTGTCCCTCCCTCCCTCCCTCCCTGTGTCCCTCCCTCCCTCCCTCCCTCCCTCCCTGTGTCCCTCCCTCCCTGTGTCCCTCCCTGTGTCCCTCCCTGTGTCCCTCCCTCCCTCCCTCCCTCCCTCCCTGTGTCCCTCCCTCCCTCCCTCCCTCCCTCCCTCCCTGTGTCCCTCCCTCCCTCCCTCCCTCCCTCCCTGTGTCCCTCCCTCCCTCCCTCCCTCCCTCCCTGTGTCCCTCCCTCCCTCCCTCCCTCCCTCCCTGTGTCCCTCCCTCCCTCCCTGTGTCCCTCCCTGTGTCCCTCCCTGTGTCCCTCCCTCCCTGTGTCCCTCCCTCCCTGTGTCCCTCCCTCCCTGTGTCCCTCCCTCCCTGTGTCCCTCCCTGTGTCCCTCCCTCCCTCCCTCCCTGCGTCCCTCCCTGTGTCCCTCCCTGTGTCCCTCCCTCCCTCCCTCCCTGCGTCCCTCCCTGTGTCCCTCCCTCCCTGCGTCCCTCCCTGTGTCCCTCCCTCCCTGTGTCCCTCCCTCCCTGTGTCCCTCCCTCCCTGCGTCCCTCCCTCCCTGCGTCCCTCCCTGTGTCCCTCCCTCCCTGCGTCCCTCCCTGCCTCCCTCCCTCCCTCCCTCCCTGTGTCCCTCCCTCCCTGCCTCCCTCCCTCCCTCCCTCCCTGTGTCCCTCCCTCCCTGTGTCCCTCCCTCCCTGTGTCCCTCCCTCCCTGTGTCCCTCCCTCCCTCCCTCCCTGTGTCACTCCCTCCCTCCGTCCCTCCCTCCCTCCCTCCCTGTGTCCCTCCCTCCCTCCCTCCCTGTGTCCCTCCCTCCCTCCCTCCCTGTGTCCCTCCCTCCCTCCCTCCCTCCCTCCCTCCCTGCGTCCCTCCCTCCCTCCCTGCGTCCCTCCCTCCCTCCGTCCCTCCCTGTGTCCCTCCCTCCCTCCCTCCCTCCCTGTGTCCCTCCCTCCCTCCCTGTGTCCCTCCCTCCCTCCCTGTGTCCCTCCCTCCCTGTGTCCCTCCCTCCCTGTGTCCCTCCCTCCCTGTGTCCCTCCCTCCCTCCCTCCCTGCGTCCCTCCCTCCCTCCCTGCGTCCCTCCCTCCCTCCCTGCGTCCCTCCCTCCCTGTGTCCGTCCCTCCCTCCCTCCCTGTGTCCCTCCCTCCCTGTGTCCGTCCCTCCCTCCCTGTGTCCCTCCCTCCCTCCCTGTGTCCCTCCCTCCCTCCCTGTGTCCGTCCCTCCCTCCCTCCCTGTGTCCCTCCCTCCCTGTGTCCCTCCCTCCCTCCCTCCCTCCCCGTGTCCCTCCCCGTGTCCCTCCCCGTGTCCCTCCCTCCCTCCCTGTCTGTCTGTCTGTCTGTGTCCCTCCCTCCCTCCCTCCCTCCCTCCCTCCCTGTGTCCCTCCCTCCCTCCCTGTGTCCCTCCCTCCCTCCCTCCCTACCTCCCTGTGTCCCTCCCTCCCTCCCTGTGTCCCTCCCTCCCTCCCTCCCTGTGTCCCTCCCTCCCTCCCTCCCTCCCTGTGTCCCTCCCTCCCTCCCTCCCTGTGTCCCTCCCTCCCTCCCTCCCTGTGTCCCTCCCTCCCTCCCTCCCTGTGTCCCTCCCTCCCTCCCTCCCTCCCTGTGTCCCTCCCTCCCTGTGTCCCTCCCTCCCTGTGTCCCTCCCTCCCTGTGTCCCTCCCTCCCTGTGTCCCTCCCTCCCCCCCTCCCTGTGTCCCTCCCTCCCTCCCTCCCTGTGTCCCTCCCTCCCTCCCTCCCTGTGTCCCTCCCTCCCTCCCTGTGTCCCTCCCTGTGTCCGTCCCTCCCTCCCTGTGTCCCTCCCTCCCTGTCTGTGTCCCTCCCTCCCTGTGTCCCTCCCTCCCTCGCTCCCTGTGTCCCTCCCTCCTGTCTGTGTCCCTCCCTCCCTGTGTCCCTCCCTCCCTCCCTCCCTCCCTGTGTCCCTCCCTCCCTCGCTGTGTCCCTCCCTCCCTCCTCGCTGTGTCCCTCCTCCCTCCCTCGCTGTGTCCCTCCTCCCTCCCTCGCTGTGTCCCTCCCTCCCTCCCTCGCTGTGTCCCTCCCTCCTCCTCGCTGTGTCCCTCCCTCCCTCGCTGTGTCCCTCCCTGTGGTCCGTCCCTCCCTCCGTCCCTCCCTCCTGTGTCCCTCCCTCCCTCCCTCCCTGTGTCCCTCCCTCCCTCCCTCCCTGTGTCCCTCCCTCCCTCCCTCCCTCCCTCCCTCCCTCCCTGTGTCCCTCCCTCCCTCCCTGTGTCCCTCCCTCCCTCCCTGTGTCCCTCCCTCCTCCCTCCCTCCCTGTGTCCCTCCCTCCCTCCCTCCTCCCTGTGTCCGTCCCTCCCTCCCTGTGTCCCTCCCTCCCTCCCTCCCTCCCTCCCTGTGTCCCTCCCTCCCTGTCTGTGTCCCCTCCCTCCCTGTGTCCCTCCCTCCCTCGCTCCCTGTGTCCCTCCCTCCCTGTCTGTGTCCCTCCCTCCCTGTGTCCCTCCCTCCCTCCCTCCCTCCCTGTGTCCCTCCCTCCCTCGCTGTGTCCCTCCCTCCCTCCCTCGCTGTGTCCTCCCTCCCTCCCTCGCTGTGTCCCTCCCTGTGTCCGTCCTCCCTCCGTCCCTCCCTCCCTGTGTCCCTCCCTCCCTCCCTCCCTGTGTCCCTCCCTCCCTCCCTCCCTGTGTCCCTCCGTCCCTCCCTCCCTCCCTCCCTGTGTCCCTCCCTCCCTCCCTCCCTCCCTCCCTCCCTGTGTCCCTCCCTCCCTCCCTCCCTGTGTCCCTCCCTCCCTGTGTCCCTCCCTCCCTCCCTCCCTGTGTCCCTCCCTCCCTCCCTGTGTCCCTCCCTCCTGTGTCCTCCCTCCCTGTGTCCCTCCCTCCCCGTGTCCCTCCCCGTGTCCCTCCCTCGTGTCCCTCCCCGTGTCCCTCCCCGTGTCCCTCCCCGTGTCCCTCCCTTCCCTCCCTGTGTCCCTCCCTCCCTGTGTCCCTCTCTCCCTCCCTCCCTCCCTGTGTCCCTCCCTCCCTCCGTCCCTCCCTGTGTCTCTCCCTCCCTCCGTCCCTCCCTGTCTCCCTCCCTCCGTCCCTCCCTGTCGCCCTCCCTCCGTCCCTCCCTGTCTCCCTCCCTCCGTCCCTCCCTGTCTCCCTCCCTCCCTCCCTCCCTGTCTCCCTCCCTCCCTCCCTCCCTGTCTCCCTCCCTCCCTCCCTCCCTGTCTGTGTCCCTCCCTCCCTCCCTGTGTCCATCCCTCCCTCCCTCCCTCCCTGTGTCCCTCCCTCCCTCCCTCCCTGTGTCCCTCCCTCCCTCCCTGTGTCCCTCCCTCCCTCCCTGTGTCCCTCCTCCCTCCCCTGTGTCCCTCCCTCCCTCCCTGTGTCCCTCCCTCCCTGTGTCCCTCGCTCCCTGTGTCCCTCGCTCCCTGTGTCCCTCCCTCCCTGTGTCCCTCCCTCCCTGTGTCCCTCGCTCCCTGTGTCCCTCCCTCCCTCGCTCCCTGTGTCCCTCGCTCCCTGTGTCCCTCGCTCCCTGTGTCCCTCGCTCCCTGTGTCCCTCGCTCCCTGTGTCCCTCGCTCCTGTGTCCCTCGCTCCTGTGTCCCTCGCTCCCTGTGTCCCTCGCTCCCTGTGTCCGTCCCTCGCTCCCTGTGTCCCTCCCTCGCTCCCTGTGTCCCCTCCCTCGCTCCTGTGTCCCTCCCTCGCTCCCTGTGTCCCTCCCTCGCTCCCTGTGTCCCCTCCCTCGCTCCTGTGTCCCTCCCTCGCTCCCCTGTGTCCCTCCCTCGCTCCCTGTGTCCCTCCCACGCTCCCTGTGTCCCTCCCGCCCTCCCCTCCCTCCCTCCCTCCCCTGTGTCCCTCCCTCCCTGTGTCCCTCCTGTGTCCCCTCCCTCCCTGTGTCCCTCCCTCCCGTGTCCCTCCCCTCCCTCCCTCCTCCCTCCCTCCCCTCCCTCCCTCCCTCCCCTGCGTCCCTCCCTCCCTGCGTCCCTCCCTCCTGCGTCCCTCCCTCCCTGCGTCCCTCCCTCCCTGCGTCCCCTCCCTCCCTGCGTCCCTCCCTCCCTGCGTCCCTCCCTCCCTGTGTCCCTCCCTCCCTCCCTCCCTGTGTCCCTCCCTCCGTGTCCCTCCCTCCCTCCCCTCCCTCCCTCCCTGTGTCCCTCCCTCCCTCCCTCCCTGTGTCCCTCCCTCCCTCCCTCCCTGTGTCCCTCCCTCCCTGTGTCCCTCCTGTGTCCCCTCCCTCCCTCCCTGTGTCCCTCCCTCCCTGTGTCCCTCCCTCCCTCCTGTGTCCCTCCCTCTGTCCCTCCGTGTGTCCCTCCCTCCCTCCCTCCCTCCCTCCCTCCCTGCGTCCTCCCTCCCTGCGTCCCTCCCTCCCTGCGTCCCTCCCTCCCTGCGTCCCTCCCTCCCTGCGTCCCCTCCCTCCCTGCGTCCCTCCCTCCCTGCGTCCCTCCCTCCCTGCGTCCCTCCTCCCTGTGTCCCTCCTCCTGTGACCCTCCCTGTGTCTGTCCCTCCTCCCTCCCTCCCTCCCTGTGTCCCTCCCTCCCTCCCTGTGTCCCTCTCTCCCTCCCTGTGTCCCTCCCTCCCTGTGTCCCTCCCTCCCTCCCTGTGTCCCTCCCTCCCTCCCTCCCTCCCTGTGTCCCTCCCTCCCTGTGTCCCTCCCTCCCTGTGTCCCTCCCTCCCTCCCTCCCTCCCTCCCTCCTCGCTCCCTCCCTCCCTCGCTCCCTCCCTCCGTGTCCCTCCCTCCCTCCCTCCCTCCCTCCCTGTGTCCCTCCCTCCCTCCCTCCCTCCCTCCCTGTGTCCCTCCCTCCCTCGCTCCCTCCCTCCGTGTCCCTCCCTCCCTCCCTGCGTCCCTCCCTCCCTCCCTCACTCCCTGCGTCCCTCCTGTGTCCCTCCCTCCCTCCCTCCCTCCCTGTGTCCCTCCCTCCCTCCCTCCCTCCCTGTGTCCTCCCTCCCTCCCTGTGTCCCTCCCTCTCCCTCCCTGTGTCCCTCCCTCCCTCCCTGTGTCCCTCCCCTCCCTCCCTGTGTCCCTCCCTCCCTCCCTCCCTCCCTCCCTCCCTCCCTCCCTGGGTCCCTCCCTCCTGCGTCCCTCCCTCCCTGCGTCCCCTCCCTCCCTGCGTCCCTCCTGCGTCCCTCCCTCCCTGCGTCCCTCCCTGCGTCCCTCCCTCCTGCGTCCCCTCCCTCCCTCCCTCCCTCCCTGCGTCCCTCCCTCCCTGCGTCCCTCCCTCCCTCCCTCCGTCCCTCCTCCCTCCCTCCGTCCCTCCCTCCCTCCCTCCATCCCTCCCTGCGTCCCTCCCTCCCTCCCTGCGTCCCTCCCTCCCTGCGTCCCTCCCTCCCTGCGTCCCTCCCTGCGTCCCTGCGTCCCTCCCTCCCTGCGTCCCTCCCTCCCTCCCTCCCTGCGTCCCCTCCCTCCCTCCCTCCCTGCGTCCCCTCCCTCCCTCCCTCCCTGCGCCTCCCTCCCTCCCTCCCTCTCCTGCGTCCCTCCCTCCCTCCTCCCTGCGTCCCTCCCTCCCTCCGTCCCTCCCTCCGTCCCTCCCTCCGTCCCTCCCTGCGTCCCTCCCTCCCTCCGTCCCTCCCTGCGTCCCTCCCTCCCTCCCTCCCTCCCTCCTGCGTCCCTCCCTCCCTCCCTCCCTGCGTCCCTCCCTCCCCTCCCTCCCTGCGTCCCTCCCTCCCTCCCTCCCTCCCTCCCTGCGTCCCTGCGTCCCTCCCTCCCTCCCTCCCTCCCTCCCTCCCTCCCTGCGTCCGTCCCTCCCTCCCTCCCTCCCTCCCTCCCTGCGTCCCTCCCTCCCTCCCTCCCTGCGTCCCTCCCTCCCTCCCTCCCTCCCTCCCTTCCTGCGTCCCCCCCTCCCTCCCTCCCCTGCGTCCCCCCCTCCCTCCCTCCCTGCGTCCCCCCCTCCCTCCCTCCCTGCGTCCCCCCCTCCCACCCTCCCTGCGTCCCTCCCTCCCTCCCTCCCTGCGTCCCTCCCTCCCTCCCTGCGTCCCTCCCTCCCTGCGTCCCTCCCTCCCTGCGTCCCTCCCTCCCTGCGTCCCTCCCTGCGTCCCTCCCTCCCTCCCTGCGTCCCTCCCTCCCTCCCTCCCTCCCTGCGTCCCTCCCTCCCTCCCTCCCTCCTCCCTCCCTCCCTGCGTCCCTCCCTCCCTCCCTCCCTGCGTCCCTCCCTCCCTCCCTCCTGCGTCCGTCCTCCCTGCGTCCCTCCCTCCTCCCTCCCTGCGTCCCTCCCTCCCTCCCTCCCTGCGTCCCTCCCTCCCTCCCTCCCTGCGTCCCTCCCTCCCTCCCTGCGTCCCTCCCTCCCTCCCTCCCTGCGTCCCTCCCTCCCTCCCTCCCTGCGTCCCTCCCTCCCTGTCTCTGTCCCTCCCTCCCTCCCTGTGTCCCTCCCTCCCTCCCTGTGTCCCTCCCTCCCTCCCTCCCTCCCTCCCTCCCTCCCTCCCTCCCTCCCTCCCTCCGTCCCTCCCTCCGTCCCTCCCTCCGTCCTCCCTCCGTCCCTCCTCCGTCCCTCCCTCCCTCCCTCCGTCCCTCCCTCCCTCCCTCCGTCCCTCCCTCCGTCCCTCCCTCCCTGTGTCCGTCCCTCCGTCCCTCCCTCCCTGTGTCCGTCCCTCCGTCCCTCCCTCCCTGTGTCCGTCCCTCCGTCCCTCCCTCCCTCCCTCCCTCCCTCGCTCCCTGTCTCTGTCCCTCCCTCCCTCCCTCCCTCCCTGTCTCTGTCCCTCCCTCCCTCCCTCCCTGTGTCCCTCCCTCCCTCCCCTCTGTCCCTCCCTCCCTCCTGCGTCCCTCCCTCCCTCCCTGTGTCTGTCCCTCCCTCCCTCCCTGCGTCCCTCCCTCCCTCCTCCCTGCGTCCCTCCCTCCCTCCCTCCCTGCGTCCCTCCCTCCCTCCCTGTGTCCCTCCCTCCCTCCCTCCCTCCGTCCCTCCCTCCCTGTCTCTGTCCCTCCCTCCCTGTCTCTGTCCCTCCCTCCCTGTCTCTGTCCCTCCCTCCCTGTCTCTGTCCCTCCCTCCCTGTCTCTGTCCCTCCCTCCCTCCCTGTGTCCCTCCCTCCCTCCCTCCGTCCCTCCCTCCCTCCCTCCGTCCCTCCGTCCCTCCCTCCCTCCCACCCTCCGTCCCTCCCTCCGTCCCTCCCTCCTCCCTCCGTCCCTCCCTCCCTCCCTCCGTCCCTCCCTCCCTGTGTCCCGTCCTCCGTCCCTCCCTCCCTGTGTCCGTCCTCCGTCCCTCCCTCCCTCCCTCCCTCCCTCCACGCTCCCCTGTCTCTGTCCCTCCCTCCCTCCCTCCCTCCCTCCCTGTCTCTGTCCCTCCCACCCTCCTCCCTGTGTCCCTCCCTCCTCCCTCTGTCCCCTCCCTCCCTCCCTCTCTCCCTCTGTCCCTCCCTCCCTCCCTCTGTCCCTCCCTCCCTCCCTGCGTCCCTCCCTCCCTCCCTGTGTCTGTCCCTCCCTCCCTCCCTGCGTCCCTCCCTCCCTCCCTCCCTCCCTCCCTGCGTCCCTCCTCCCTCCCCTCCCTGCCGTCCCTCCCTCCCTGTCTCTGTCCCTCCCTCCCTCCCTGTGTCCCTCCGTCCCTCCCTCCGTCCCCTCCTCCGTCCCTCCCTCCGTCCCTCCCTCCGTCCCTCCCTCCCCACCCTCCCTCCCTCCGTCCCCTCCCCTTCCCCCACCCTCCCTCCTCCGTCCCTCCCTCCCTCCCTCCGTCCTCCCTCCGTCCCTCCCTCCGTCCCTCCCTCCCTGTGTCCGTCCCTCCGTCCCTCCCTCCCTGTGTCCCGTCCCTCCCTCCCTCCCTCCCTCCCTCCCTCCCTCGCTCCCTGTCTCTGTCCCTCCCTCCCTCCCTCCCTCCCTCCCTGTGTCCCTCCCTCCCTCCCTCTGTCCCTCCCTCCCTCCCTCCCTCCCTCTGTCCCTCCCTCCCTCCCTGCGTCCCTCCCTCCCTCCCTCCCTGCGTCCCTCCCTCCCGCCCTGCGTCCTCCCTCCCTCCCTGTGTCTGTCCCTCCCTCCCTCCCTGTGTCTGTCCCTCCTCCCTCCCTCCCTGCGTCCCTCCCTCCTCCCTCCCTGCGTCCCTCCCTCCCTCCCTCCCTGCGTCCCTCCCTCCCTCCCCTCCCTGCGTCCCTCCCTCCCTGCGTCCCTCCCTCCCTCCCTCCCTGCGTCCCTCCCTCCCTCCTGCCTCCTGCGTCCCTCCCTCCCTTCCCTGCGTCCCTCCCTCCCTCCCTGTGTCCCTCCCTCCCTCCCTCCGACCCTCCCTCCCTCCGACCCTCCCTCCGACCCTCCCTCCTCCCTCCCTCCCTCCCTGCGTCCCTCCCTCCCTCCCTCCTCCCTCCCTGCGTCCCTCCCTCCCTGCGTCCCTCCCTCCCTCCCTCCCTCCCTGGGTCCCTCCCTCCCTCCCTGCGTCCCTCCCTCCCTCCCTCCCTCCCTGCGTCCCTCCCTCCCTCCCTCCCTCCCTCCCTGCGTCCTCCCTCCCTCCCTCCCTCCCTGCCTGCCTGCCTCCCTCCCTCCCTCCCTCCCTCCCTGCCTCCCTCCTCCCTCCCTCCCTCCCTCCCTCCCTGCCTCCCTCCCTCCCTCCCTGCCTCCCTCCCTCCCTCCCTCCCTCCCTCCCCTCCCTGCGTCCCTCCCTCCCTCCTGTCTGTGTCCCTCCCTCCCTCCCTGTCTGTGTCCCTCCCTCCCTCCCTGTCTGTGTCCCTCCCTCCCTCCCTCCCTCCCTGTCTGTGTCCCTCCCTCCCTCCCTGTCTGTGTCCCTCCCTGTCTGTGTCCCTCCCTCCCTCACTGTCTGTGTCTCTCCCTCCCTGTCTGTGTCCCTCCCTCCCTCCCTGTCTGTGTCCTCGCTCCCTCCCTTCCTCCCTCCCTGTCTGTGTCTCTCCCTCCCTGTCCCTCCCTCCATCCCTCCCTCCCTCCCTCCCTGTCTCCCTCCCTCCCTCCCTGTCTCCCTCCCTCCCTCCCTCCCTGTCTGTGTCCCTCCCTCCCTCCCCGTCTGTGTCCCTCCCTCCCTCCCTCCCTCCCCGTCTGTGTCCCTCCCTCCCTCCCTCCCTCCCCGTCTGTGTCCCTCCCTCCCTCCCCTCCCTCCCGTCTGTGTCCCTCCCTCCCTCCCTCCCTCCCTGTCTGTGTCCCTCCCTCCCTCCCTCCCTCCCTGTCTGTGTCCCTCCCTCCCTCCCTCCCTGTGTCCCTCCTCCCTCCCTGTGTCCCTCCCCTCCCTCCCTGTCTGTGTCCCTCCCTCCCCTTCCCTCCCTGTCTGTGTCTCTCCCTCCCTCCCTGTGTCCCTCCTCCCTCCCTCCCTCCCCGTCTGTGTCCCTCCCTCCCTCCCTCCCTCCCCGTCTGTGTCCCTCCCTCTCCTCCCTCCCCTCCCCGTCTGTGTCCCTCCCTCCCTCCCTCCCCTCCCCGTCTGTGTCCCTCCCTCCCTCCCTCCCTCCCCGTCTGTGTCCCTCCCTCCCTCCCTCCCTCCCTGTCTGTGTCCCTCCCTCCCTCCCTCCCTCCCTGTCTGTGTCCCTCACTCCCTCCCTCCCTCCCTCCCTGTCTGTGTCCCTCACTCCCTCCCTCCCTCCCTCCTGTCTGTGTCCCTCACTCCCTCCCTCCCTCCCTCCCTGTCTGTGTCCCTCACTCCCTCCCTCACTCACTCCCTCCCTCACTCCCTCCCTCACTCCCTCCCTCACTCCCTGTCTGTGTCCCCTCCCTCCCTCCCTCCCTCCCTCCCTGTGTCCCTCCCTCCCGCCCTGTGTCCCTCCCGCCCTGTGTCCCTCCCTCCCTGTGTCCCCTCCTCCCTCCCTCCCTGTGTCCCTCCCTCCCTCCCTGTGTCCCTCCCTCCCTCCGTCCTCCCTCCCTCCGTCCCTGTGTCCCTCCGTCCGTCCCTCCCTCCCTCCGTCCCTGTGTCCCTCCGTCCCTCCCTCCCTCCCTCCCTCCGTCCCTGTGTCCCTCCGTCCCTCCCTCCATCCCTCCCTGTCTGTATCCCTCCCTCCCTCCCTCCCTCCCTGTGTCCCTCCCTCCCTCCCTGTGTCCCTCCGTCCCTCCCTCCCTCCCTCCGTCCCTCCCTCCCTCCCTCCGTCCCTCCCTCCCTCCCTCCTCCTCCTCCCTCCCTCCCTCCCTCCCTCCCTCCCTCCCTCCCTCCCTCCCTCCCTCCGTCCCTCCCTCCCTCCCTCCCTGTCTGTCTGTGTACCTCCCTCCCTCCCTGTCTGTGTCCCTCCCTCCCTCCCTGTGTCCATCCCTCCCTCCCTCCCTCCCTGTGTCCCCTCCCTCCCTCCCTGTGTCCCTCCCTCCCTCCCTCCCTGTGTCCCTCCCTCCCTCCCTCCCTGTGTCCCTCCCTCCCTCCTCCCTCCCTCCCTGTGTCCCTCCCTCCCTGTGTCCCTCCCTGTGTCCCTCCCTGTGTCCCTCCTCCCTCCCTCCCTCCCTCCCTGTGTCCCTCCCTCCCTCCCTCCCTCCCTCCCTCCCTGTGTCCCTCCCTCCCTCCCTCCCTCCCTCCCTGTGGTCCCTCCCTCCCTCCCTCCCTCCCTCCCTGTGTCCCTCCCTCCCTCCCTCCCTCCCATCCCTGTGTCCCTCCCTCCCTCCTGTGTCCCTCCCTGTGTCCCTCCCTGTGTCCCTCCCCTCCCTGTGTCCCTCCCTCCCTGTGTCCCTCCCTCCCTGTGTCCCTCCCTCCCTGTGTCCCTCCCTGTGTCCCTCCCTCCCTCCCTCCCTGCGTCCCTCCCTGTGTCCCTCCCTGTGTCCCCTCCCTCCCTCCCTCCCTGCGTCCCTCCCTGTGTCCCTCCCTCCCTGCGTCCCTCCCTGTGTCCCTCCCTCCCTGTGTCCCTCCCTCCCTGTGTCCCTCCCTCCCTGCGTCCCTCCCTCCCTGCGTCCCTCCCTGTGTCCCTCCCTCCCTGCGTCCCTCCCTGCCTCCCTCCCTCCCTCCCTCCCTGTGTCCCTCCCTCCTGCCTCCCTCCCTCCCTCCCTCCCTGTGTCCCTCCCTCCTGTGTCCCTCCTCCCTGTGTCCCTCCCTCCCTGTGTCCCTCCCTCCCTCCCTCCCTGTGTCACTCCCTCCCTCCGTCCCTCCCTCCCTCCCTCCCTGTGTCCCTCCCTCCCTCCCTCCCTGTGTCCCTCCCTCCCTCCCTCCCTGTGTCCCTCCCTCCTCCCTCCCTCCCTCCCTCCCTGCGTCCCTCCCTCCCTCCCTGCGTCCCTCCCTCCCTCCGTCCCTCCCTGTGTCCCTCCTCCCTCCCTCCCTCCCTGTGTCCCTCCCTCCCTCCCTGTGTCCTCCCTCCCTCCCTGTGTCCCTCCCTCCCTGTGTCCCTCCCTCCCTGTGTCCCTCCCTCCCTGTGTCCCTCCCTCCCTCCCTCCCTGCGTCCCTCCCTCCCTCCCTGCGTCCCTCCCTCCCTCCCTGCGTCCCTCCCTCCCTGTGTCCGTCCCTCCCTCCCTCCCTGTGTCCCTCCCTCCCTGTGTCCCGTCCCTCCCTCCCTGTGTCCCTCCCTCCCTCCCTGTGTCCCTCCCTCCCTCCCTGTGTCCGTCCCTCCCTCCCTCCCTGTGTCCCTCCCTCCCTGTGTCCGTCCTCCCTCCCTGTGTCCCTCCCTCCCTCCCTGCCTGTGTCCGTCCCTCCCTCCCTCCCTCCCTGTGTCCTCCCTCCCTGTGTCCCTCCCTCCCTCCCTGTGTCCCTCCCTCCCTCCCTGTGTCCCTCCTGTGTCCCTCCCTCCCTCCCTGTGTCCCTCCCTCCCTCGCTCCCTCCGTGTCCCTCCCTCCCTCCCTCCCTCCCTGCGTCCTCCCTCCCTGCGTCCCTCCCTGTGTCCCTCCTCCCTCCCTGTGTCTGTCCCTCCCTCCCTCCCTCCCTGTGTCCCTCCCTCCCTCCCTGTGTCCCTCCCTCCCTGTGTCCCTCCCTCCCTGTGTCCCTCCCTCCCTGTGTCCCTCCCTCCCTTCCTCTGTCCCTCCCTTCCTCTGTCCCTCCCTTCCTCTGTCCCTCCCTCCCTGTGTCCCTCCCTCCCTCCCTGTGTCCCTCCCTCCCTCCCTCCCTCCCTCCCTCCCTCCCTCCTGTGTCCTCCCTCCCTCCTCCCTCCTCCCTCCCTCCCTGTGTCCCTCCCTCCCTGTGTCCCTCCCTCCCTTCCTCTGTCCCTCCCTCCCTCCTCCCTCCCTCCCTGCGTCCCTCCCCTCCTCCCTCCCCTCCCTCCCCTCCCTCCCTCCTCCCTCCCCTCCCTCCCTCACCTCCCTCCCCCCCTCACCTCCCTCCCTCCCTCCCTCCCTCCCTCACCTCTCCCCCTCCCTCCCTCCCTCACCTCTCCCCCTCCCTCCCTCCCTCCCCTCTCCCCCTCCTCCCTCCTCACCTCTCCCCCTCCCTCCCTCCCTCCCTCCCCTCTCCCCCTCCCTCCCTCCCTCCTCCCTCCCCTCTCCCCCTCCCTCCCTCCCCTCTCCCCCTCCCTCCCTCCCCTCTCCCCCCTCCCTCCCTCCCTCCCCCTCCCCCTCCCTCCCTCCCCTCTCCCCCCTCCCTCCCCTCCCTCCCTCACCTCTCCCCCTCCCTCCCTCCCTCACCTCCCCCTCCCCCTCCCTCCCTCACCTCCCCCCTCCCCCTCCCTCACCTCCCCCCTCCCCTCCCTCCCTCACCTCCCCCCTCCCCCTCCCTCCCTCACCCCTCCCCCTCCCTCCCTCACCTCCCCCCCCCTCCCTCACCCCTCCCCTCCCTCCCTCACCTCTCCCCCTCCCCCTCCCTCCCTCACCTCTCCCCCTCCCCCTCCCTCCCTCACCTCCTGCTCCCTCCCTCACCTCTCCCCCTCCCTCCCTCACCCCTCCCCCTCCCTCCCTCACCCTCCCCCTCCCTCCCTCACCCCTCCCCCTCCCTCCCTCACCTCTCCCCCTCCCTCCCTCACCTCTCCCCTCCCCCTCCCTCCCTCACCTCTCCCCTCCCCCTCCCTCCCTCACCTCTCCCCTCCCCCTCCCTCCCTCACCTCTCCCCTCCCCCTCCCTCCCTCACCTCCCCCTCCCTCCCTCCCCCCTCCCCCTCCCTCCCTCACCTCTCCCCCCCCCTCCCTCCCTCCCTCACCTCCCC